>NW_025858399.1:0-1785 GCF_002878395.1 Capsicum annuum
CCCAAAATAAGGCATTCCTGCATAAGCTCCAAGAGTTAGTGATGTTGTTCCAAGTCCTGGATTCTTTTTTGGTTAACACCCCATTAGGTCCATAGTTGGAGAGAAGGATATTTTCCAAAAGGGAGGAGGATTCAGAGAACATTCTCCAGCTCAGGCTGCGTAAGAGTGCTTTGTTTTTTATAGCATCCCTTTACATGCCAAGCTCACCATATTTCTTAGGAAGTGTGATGGTGTCTTAACCTAGGAGATGCATTTTTCTCTTGGCTTCAGTAGTTCCCCAAATAAAGTTCTTCTAAGTCCTATCAATCATCTTAAGAGTGCTATTAGGGAGATGGATATATTGCATAATATGATTGGGGATGGAACCCAAAGAGGATTTAGCTAAAGTGACTCTGCCAGTTATATTGGGAAATTTTGTCTTCCACCCAGCCAGCTTTCCAGAGAGGTTATCCATGATGAACTGGAAATCTCCTTTGGCAGGTTTCTGTGAAAGATGGAAACCCAAGGTATTTCCCAAATTGGTCTGAGGGGTGGATGCCAATGATAGAGGCAACGTTATTTTGGTCTTCCTGCCTGCAGTTTACAGAGAAGATTACTTTGGATTTGTTTTAAGTTTACTCTTTGCCCCTAGTGGGAGCTGAAGTGGAGAAGAGTCCTATTAATGGTGTTGTAGTTCTTAGAATCAACCCTATAAAAAGGGTGAGATCATCAGCAAAGAAAAGATGGGATATAGAGGGGCCTTTGTTGGAGATAGAAATAGGGTCCAAAGGAGGATATCCACTTCATAGTTGATTTTTCTGGACAGAAGTTCCATACAAAGAACGAAGAGGTAAGGTGACATAGAGTCACCTTGTCTAATGCCTCTGGAGGGGGGAATTGGGGGTGTTCCCTCCATTGACCAGGATAGAGATGGAGGAAGTAGAGATACAGGAAAGGATGAGCTGAGACAGCTTTTTAGGGAAGCTGAAGAAAGAAAGAGCTTGTCTAAAGAAAGACTACTCAATCCTGTCAAAGGCTTTTTCCAAGTTAATTTTCAGTATCATACTAGCCTGCTTCCCTCTCATTTTTGAGAAATGGTCAACAAATTCCTAGACAATTATGGCATTATCAGTATACCTTCTTTTAGCCATGAAACTAGCTTGGTTTGGGCTAATGATTTTTGCAAGGTGAGGCTTGATCCTAGAGCTGATGATTTTAGTAATAATTTTATACTAGGTGTTGCATAGGCCTATGGGTCTAAAGTTTTTTAAGGTGGTAGCATTTATGCACTTACTAATGAGACAAAGATAGGTTGTGTTGACCCCGGGGTCCATGGAGCCATAGGTAAAGGTGTCCTAGCAAAATCTTACTAAAGAAGGACCTAGAATGTCCCAAAACTTTTGGTACATAAAGGGGTGGAGCCTATACAATCCTGGGGCCTTATTGGGCTTGAAGGAAAAGACAGCTCTTTTGACCTCCTCCATGGAAGGGATGAAATCAAGCAGGTCATGGTCAAGGTGGCTGATAGAGTCCACAGAGAAAGTGTTGAGCTGGGTGGACTTATGCCCAATGGTATGCTTAGTGGTGTAAAGATTAGTATAGAAAATAGAGACTGTGCTGGCAATTTCCACAGGATGATAGTACCAGTTACCACTTTCATCTATAAGGGAATTGATCCTATTCCTACCCCTTCTATTAAGGGTAGTAGTGTGAAAGAATTTGGTGTTGGAGTCCCCTTCAAGAAGCTAAGAGATTCTACACTTGAGTTTCCAAAACTTAGTCTCAAGGTTTAGAATGTGGTTGAAA
>NW_025858400.1:0-2396 GCF_002878395.1 Capsicum annuum
GTTGCAATTAAAAGAGCTCTACAAGGGTCTATGCAGGGTGCACATGAGTTCAAAACTGAGATAGAGCTTCTCTCAAGGGTTCATCATAAGAATGTCGTTGGCCTTGCTGGCTTTTATTTCGATCAAGCTGCACAGATGTTGGTGTATGAGTATATTCTTAATGGCACGTTAAAAGATGGTCTTTCAGGCATATCTTGGTCCCTTCTTATTGATTCGTTAAAGCTAGCTCCTTTAACTTGACCAAAATGGAAGTGTACCTCTTGAAAATTTAACGAAATTTCTACTTGTAGGCAAGACAGGAATCAGGTTAGATTGGACGAGAAGACTGAGGATAGCCGTTGGAACAGCAAAATCAGTTACTCCAAAATTCTCTGATTGTTCAACTCCTGAAGTTAATCAGAAATTTGGATCCTTTAATTGGGTCAAACTCAGTTCGTGTCACGATCCGAAATCTGAAGAACACGGATCTTAAATAAAAAGAAAAAGGAAAATTGGATATTATTGTTGAGAAGAATTCATTGGGTTTGTTAACTGTAGATTGAAATGGGTCAGATTTACAAAGTGAATTGACTGAATTACCTTCATCGGTGAATCACCGGCAGCGACGGGATGAAGGGGGTGGCAGAAATGAGATGATGAAATGTGGTTATATTTGCAAATGTGGCTATATTTGAAAAGGTGGTTATCCACACTTTTGACACGTGGATGGTGACGTGGCATGGCCACGTGGCTTTTTTACCTAGGTAGCATGCTTAGTGGAGTTCTGTTAAGGGAGGGGTATTTTTGAGCCAAAAAACTAATAAGGGGTATTTTTAATCCATTTCAGATAGTTTAGGGGTATTTTTGACCCTTTTTCGATTTGATAATATCATTTGATGAATCTTCTAAGACCATTAAACTTACTTCTTTATCTTGATAAACTTGCACCAAATTAAATTAATTCTTTCTTTGATGAATTTTACACCGCGATCAAACTTGCTTCTCCATCTTGACGAACTTGTGTTTGACTATTATTGCACAAAAAATTCAAAAAATATTTCTATGAACTTAGACAAAATGATGATTACCATGTTGTCACATGAAAAAAATATGACGAAAAAAGGAAGACGAAAAAGATACTATTAAAGAAGAAGAAGAAAATGCAAATGAGTATCCAACAACTCCATAGATGAATCCATAAGAATTAAGTAGAATGAAGTCGAAAAGGCATGTCATTTAAGTAGAGAATGCAAATCGATGAAAGTTTTTTTAAACTCATGAGATATAATTAGATATAGTAAATATGATAGAGTTTATTTAACGTGGATTTTAAAGTAGAAAGTAAAATAATAAATTTTATTCTAAGAAAAGAATTTTATTATATAATCTGTGTACATTATATTTAATTAAACTCTAAGTTACATCATTAAATGTATTTTTTTAGATTTTAATTTGACATTCAGTGATTATGACTCAATCACATTTATTAAAAGTTATTTCATTAGTCTTTTATTTTTTTTTAGTTTTATTTTTTATACTACACATAATCAGTTAAAAAATAAATAAATAGAGATGTAGATTTATAAGTAAAATCAAGAAAGACTAAATCAATTGAAATATCTAAATACCTGCAAATTTTATTTTTAATCTTCCCAAAAGTTTATTTTATTTTATAGTAATAATACTCCATAAAGTTGTCTTTCTACTTAAGATTGCATTTTTATAGTAAGTGCCTAAATAACTAATTTTATAAAATTCTACTTAAATAAAAAAAATTGTCATCAATTCAAACAAAAATTAATACAACAATTACTTTTATTATTGAGCTACCATGAATATTATGATTTGAATTTTAATAAATCTGTCATTCTCTTGGAAAAAGGAAAAAGATGAAAAATAAGATTAAAAAATGCTATACATGCAATAAAAATAATAACATACCTAAATATTTTAAAATTGAAAGTTCAAATTATTATTTTTGATCTTCAAATTATAATAAACCAATATAGATAATACAATTTTTTTTCTCTTTTTCAATAACCAAGTTAAGAAAAAGAAAAAGAAAAGAATGAACAAAATTTGGTTCTTTAAAAATAATTTATACGAATACGTGTAAATTTAAAACATGGATTTTCTTATTATTTTATATGTGTGCAAATACAACATTCCTCTTTATTATGTAAATCATAATATGTATATTTCTTCTAATATATTGACATTTACTTTTTTATTTTATTTTTCTAGTCATGCTTAGCTAGTTCTCTCCGTTTAGTTTATTTATCAAAAAATATTTAAAAATATCTATCTTCGTTATACTTATACTCTTATTTGTCTTTTTGTTACCTTTCATTCATACTTTACTATAAAATAATTTTATTTATATCTTAAAAATAAATGAGTTAAAATATTGCAAATTG
>NW_025858401.1:0-3127 GCF_002878395.1 Capsicum annuum
AAAAAATAATTGTGTTTAATGAATTTATATTGTAAAAGTGAATAAGTCCCTGACATATTTGATCTTCTAGATATAAATATAACAAAAAACAATACAATAACATTAATTTGGAATTTGATTTTAAAAGGGTGTCTTCTTTTTTTATTTTGCGAAATTTGCTCCTACAAGTTTATTGATTTCACTTTTTATTACAATACAAAATAACTTTGTCATCAAGGATTATGATAAATCTAAATATTTGAAAAATTATTAGTAGCTCAATTAATTGATCTTCATCATCTAATTAAAAAATTAGGGATATTTAAATCTATATATATATAAAAGCAAAACTAAATTCAAGACAATAAGCCACGTGACAATTTATTGAGAAGTCACGTGACAATTTTTAGGACAAAGATATAGATAAGGTAATAAAAATTTTGAATTAAGAAATTAGAGATATTTAAATTTAAAAATATTAGGTTTTATAAAAAAATCTATGACTAAATTGAAAGAGTTCTAGATGAACTCTAACTATTCATAACTTATCCTTTTCAATATTATAAATTATATTTAAATATTAAATAATAATAAGAGAAATAAAAATAATCTCTATATATATAATATTTAAATTTTAAAATACATCACCCTTTTAAAAAATTAGAGGTACTTAATTTGAAAATATTAAATTTTATAAAAAAAATTATCATTAACTTGAAAGAGTTCTAGATGAACTCTAACTATTCTTAAGTTATCTCATTTAATACTATAAAATATATTTAAATATTAAATATAATAATAATAAGAAGAAGAATCTCTCTCTCTATATATATACTATTTGAGTTTACATTGAATCAATTGTAATAATGAAAAAAATAATGAAAAAAATATTGTGTTTAATGAATTTATATTGTAAAAGTGAATAAATCCCTGACATATTTGATCTTCTAGATATAAATATATAAAAAAAAAACAATACAATAACATTAATTTGAAATTTGATTTTAAAAAGGTGTCTTCTTTTTTTTTATTTTACGAAATTTGCTCCTACAAGTTTATTGATTTCACTTTTTATTTGTTACAATACAAAATAGTTTTGTCATCAAAGATTATGATAAATCTAAATATTTGAAAAATTATTAGTAGCTTAATTAATAGATCTTCATCATCAAATTAAAAAATTAGGGATATTTAAATTTGAAAATATTAGTTTTTATAAAAAAATGTATGACTAAATTGAAAGAATTCTAGATGAACTCTAACTATTCATAACTTACCCTTTCAATATTATATATAGATATTTAAATATTAAATAATAAGAAGAGGAATAAAAATAATCTATATATATAATATTTGAATTTTAAAATACATCATTCTTTTAAAAAAATAGAGGTATTTAATTTAAAAATATTAAATTTTATAAAAGAAAATATCATTAACTTGAAAGAGTTCTAGATGAACTCTAACTATTCATAACTTATCTCTTTTAATATTATAAAATATATTTGAATATTATGTTTGAATTCATAATATAATAATAACAATAGTATAATAATATTATTATTATTATTATTATTAATAATAATAATAATAATAATAATAATAATAATAATAATATCATTGGTTTCAAGTTATTATCTCAAATTCAAATATCCAAATTATTAGGTAAATATACATCTTATCACATTTTAAAAAAATAAGGATAAAGAAGAATAACAAACTATTTTTTCTTAACAACTTAATATGATATTTGAATTTGAATGAAATTTGAATTGATATAGGGTTCTAGCTTCTTAGCATTTCTTATATAAACTTCTATATCATAAGTTTTATTGGTGAATTTGTTTATTGCACTCTTTATATTTTTTATTTTAAAAATTAAAAATTATTTTTGATTTAATATTTTTCTTTTTTATATGCAGGAGTCAGGAAGGATGTAACTTTTTCATCTTCAATTTTCTCTGCTGCTGTATACGAAAAGGAACAAGTAGCGAAAATGAAGTGAAAAAAAGAATTTATATGCTATGAAAGTTGTTACAATCTGTGTTGAGGATATGCCATAGAGTTGTTACAACCTGTGCTGAGAATAAGTTATGAATATTGTTTAATTGGTTATAAAATGGATGAAAAATTTTACGAAAGTGCAATTGGATGTTTATATAAAAGAGGATTGCATGATTTGAATACCAAAGCAATGTTGGCTATGGAAGTCTTCTTCAGCTTGTGAAATTGGGGCCAGAATCTGATGATGTAGGCTATACAGAGATTAATATCGAGTCTAATATCATTACCTTTTGAAAGGTGTTATTACTATTCTATTTGTTCTTTGCATGCAATCGATGTTTGTACTTTTTAAAAACTTTTTAGTTCGACTGTTCAGTATTCATACATGGTAGCCCCTATTTCTGAAGTGACACTTTTAAGAGGATTTTTTCATGTCCAAGTATTAAATCAAGCCTTTTGATTGAGGATGGAAGAATCAGAATATAATTCCATCACAACTCATGTTTATTTTATGAACTTATTGTCTTTAGGAAAAGGATCCAAATAATGTATACAATTTGAAATTGTTCAATTTTATTTTTCAATATTATATTTTTTTGGTCGAAAGATTAAATTGTATTCAAATGAAAGTCGGTACATCTTTAAATTCACATTCGAGAACTTTTTTTACGTTATTCAATTCCTTATAACTCTTGGGACAAAGTCAATAAATTTAAATAAATAGCTAGTATCTCTGTTTATATTTTACATTACTATTAAATTATAATTTAAAATATAATATAATATAATAGATAAACCTAAATAATGAAAAAATATGAATTAAAGGTTAAGAAATAAATTAAACTTTTGAAAGTGTTTTTTTTTTTTTTAAATTATAATGAGTAAAATCTTATAATTAAACGCGTTTATGATTTTACTTTTCTTTAAAATTAATATTCAAAAATATTACATACATTATGGAATTCATTTTAATTCATACGAAAAGTTAATAATTTATTTTGAATTTGAGTAAAAAAAATTTAAATTAAAATATGAGATAAAATTATATTTTTATAAATGTAAAAGTGTCTTAACTAATTTTAAATGAAGAGACAAATTCTAACAAATTAGATTATTTTGGAATCTTCTTCTAATTTTTTTTTTT
>NW_025858402.1:0-3819 GCF_002878395.1 Capsicum annuum
ATTGATATCTATCAGGATATTTGATGTATTCGTCTTTTAGTGTGAAATTAGGGCAAATTTTCGCTATAAATAGAAGAGTTTCTTGTAAATCATCCCTCAAGAGAATAAATAAGAATCACTCTCTCTATTTTCTCTCCTCTTCTTCTTGTTCTTTATTGTTTTATAACACGTTATCAACACAAGACTCTGCCAAACAAGGTGAGATTATAAATCTGAAGGATTTCAAAGTTAGTAATTCTTTATGCTATCTTTCTTTTGCTACCACTAATATAATTATTATTGAATTTGAGAAAAAAATAATTGGTTTGGAACCATTTTGATTTAAATTTATTCCTCAAGAAAAATATTATCAAAAAGGATGATAATATGTTGGGTTCAAGTCCTATCGATTTATGCCTAAGACGCCTTTATATGGATAAGATGTTGAGTTTGAATCTCAATACACCATATTGATAATATTATGATGGCTAAGGAAAAATAATGGGTGTTTAATAAAAGGTCATGAAACATATCTCATTAACATAATCTATTTCATGAAGTGAATATGGTAGCATAAATCTGAAAGTTGATAACTTGCTTCATTGTTAAAAGAATACAAGTGATTGAATGTACGAATATAAGCGTGAGAGACAATATGATAATAATCATCAAAAGTGATAATATTTTCACACGCTTATTATGATTATAAGATATGCTAGAGAAAAATTCTCTACATCATATGTATGCATCAATTTGCCCTTGAAGTAACAATATGATGAAAGAGGTTATAAGATATTTAAGCTATCATAATTTGATAGGCTTAAGACACAATTATATTTCATTCTTGGGGAATGAGAATTTTGATTATTATAAACACAGATCCATTCCCTGGGGTGAATGTGATAATATTTAGTGAAGCTTATTAATATAAACGTGTACTTGATTGTGATGGTATGACAACTCACCTCTGAAAGAGGCAGAATAATTGAGATGAGTTATTTTGAAATCTATTTCTGAAGTAGTAAATTTGAAATTTATTCATACAATAGTAAATCTGAAATTTACTAAAGCAAAAACACATATCATGGTAAACTTGGAATTTACTAAGTTAAAAGTTCATAAGTTGACATGAACGATTGCGATATCCCGAAGATGTGTATTCTGAGTATTGAACATATATTGAAGAATTAAAAAATTCTTCATGAACTTTAATGTTGCTTGTTCTCATGATAAGTTGGTTGAACCAACTAATTTTGAGATTGGATCCCTCAAAATCTGAAAAAAATAAAAGGTGAATAAGGGCCTGTTCACCTATCATGTGATATGTTGAAAAGATGCATCAATAAGATGATCACATGTACATTCATGCTCAACCTACGTTTGACATTCATAAAGTTACTTGTTCAACATAAATTGAGCATAATTTTCAGATTGGGTAATTAAGATAATTCATCTTGATGATGATGGTTTAGCATTGAATGCCTTCCATAAATATATATTTCATACAATAGTATTTGTATGCATTAAAACAATATATTATGATTATTTCTTCCCTCTTAATTGGTTCAATGTCAGGAACCAACTATTCCATCTAATAATTTTAATGTGCGGTATACGATTAATAAATATACCATGATGCACAAAGATGAATTCCTCAAAGAAGATGGAGGATGCATGTTAGTTTTCCTAACATAAGGGGGAGATTATAAGCAGCTATGAAATTTGTTAGGAATTATCATCAGATCCCCATTCAAAAGATAATTCAAATCAAATACCGAAAGCATCTCATATTTAGTTGCAAATACTCATATTTTGTGTCCTTAAAGGATAAATTCTATGCATGAGTGAAGCATGATAGACCAATCGGTTCCAAATGAAATAATCCTTGAAAAGGATAAGGAGCAAATAATCATGATAAGAAGGCAATATGCTCTTAAAGAGCCTACGACATAACACTTCATGAAACCTTATGAGAGGTTTAGGTACCTGAAAATAATGAAGTGATGAGATCTCAAAATGTTATGTCGCATTATAAACCGATACAAAATGATTTATCATTAACGATATCTTTGATACAATATTGGCGCAATATTGTAAAAGATTATGATGATTTGAATTCTACGTTAATTTAAGCATGCTGACGTAGAAATATTTATCAAGTGACCTGAAAGGATACATTTTGGTACGCGTAAAACTTATTTGATTTGCAGTCCAGACACTTGAAGATGTCACACTCGACATGTTGGATATTGTTACTTGACAAACATCCATATGAAAATCCCTAAAGAATTCAAAATGCCTGAAGCATATAAAGTTTCTGAAAAACTTTTTATTATCCTCATAAGATATAATTTGATGATTTGAGTATCATTGAAACTCTTGAGAGTTTTCAAAAACAATAGAGTATTTGCTTACATGAAAAAAAATGCAAAAATTGAATAAGGATCCATTCCGACCTCAAGAAAAAACTGAGGAACTCCTTTGTTATGAAGTACCATATCTTTGTGCAATTGGTGCACTAATATATTTTTCAAATACTACAAGGCCTGATATAACTTTTTTAGTTAATTTGTTAGAAAGTTTGCAGTTTCGATTTTATTGGTCATGCTAATTTTGGGTACTTATCTGACCTACATAAAGCTCGGTCTCAAATAGGCTATGTGTTCATATGTGGTGGTACTGCAATATCTTGGAGATATACAAAGCAGTGTATCGTAGACACTTCATCGAATCATGCTGAGATAATAACTATTCATGAAGCAAGTCAAGAATGTGTATGGTTGAGGTCCATGATACATCTCATTCGAGAAAAATGTGGTGTAAAATATGACAATCTACCCATAATTTTATACGGAGATAATGCATCATGCATAGCACATCTTAATGGAGGATTCATAAAAGGAGATAGAACGAAGCACACTTCATCGAAGCTTTTCTACATACATGAGCTGCAAAAGAATGGTGGTATCAACGTGCAACAGATTCGTTCAAGTGAAAATGTAGCTGATTTATTCACCAAGTCTTCTCCAATTATAACTTTTAAGAAGATGGTGCACAAGATTGAGATGCAAAGGTTCAAGCATGTTCTCATTAGGGGGAGTTAATATGCGTTGTACTCTTTTTTCCTTATGAGGTTTTGTCCCACTAGGTTTTCCTTGTAAGGTTTTTAATGATGCAGCCAATATGCGTATTTTTAGAGATGTGTACTCTTTTTTCTTCACTAGATTTTGTTTCCTATTGAGTTTTTTCTAGTAAGGTTTTATCGAGGCACATTATCTATTTAGACATTCAAGAAGGAGTGTTATAAATGTATTTACATTATAGTGAATGTCTATCAAGATCTAATAAGATCTAGTTGATATCTATCATGATTTGATGTATTTGTCTTTTAGTGTGAAACTAGGGGCAAATTTCCCTCAAGAGATGAAGTAAGAATCACTCTCTCTATTCTCTCTACTCGTTTTCTTATTCTTTATTATTTTATAACAATTTTTAATTTATAGCCATTGATATAGCCTTTTCCCGGCTCTTCCGACATTTGATCTCGCCTCACTTCACCCGTTAGCCTTTCATTGCTTTTTATTCATTTCATCATTTAGCTTTTTGGATACTTTAAATGATCAAAACTCTACTTTTAGTATTTATTTGAAGACTCTCCTACTATATAATTGTTGTATAGAATATGTACATATAAAAAACATGTATAGAATTTATATAAAATGTGTATAAAAATGTATAATTATTGTATATAATATGTTTCTAAATAATTATTGTAGCTAAATATTGTATAGAATATGTATAGATACTGCCTAATTATTGTATAGAATATGTATTTTGTAT
>NW_025858403.1:0-1065 GCF_002878395.1 Capsicum annuum
GTGTGATTTATATATATAACATAAATATGGATATAAAACAATAATTTAGTATATTCTTATTGGTTATCGGTTTAACCGATAACCCAGTAACCTAAAACCGAAACTGAACCGTTTACCCAATAAAATTTTTTATAAAATCAATAAGAAACCGTTAACCCAATAACCCAATAACAGTTTTGTCGGTTCGGTTTATTGGTCGGTTCAACTTTTGCACACCCCTATTCATGCCATCGTCGTTATAAAATCAGCTCACCCATGTCATTACTTTTTAATGGTGGGTTTTCAAAAATAATTTTGTCATGTGGCCTTTTATTAGAGGTTTGCGATATTAATTAAAATAAATCAATATTAGTTTCAAAATATCTTAGACCTATTAAAAACAACCGATTTATTTAACATGACCCGACCCACACCCATTAAAATATTCTTTTTCCTACAACAACAACAATTTTTCTAACCAGAAAAAATAGTGATTAATCTATATGCTTTGGCTATTTCTAGTTAATTCTAAATCATTATAAATGCTACGCTTACCAAAAACCTCAAAAATTTCATGATATAGTAACTGATTAGTTTTAGTTTTAGTGACTCCAATATATACTCTGAAGTTGCAAGAAAATAAACCAATGAATGATTAGGGCAAGCAAAAAATAGAAAGAGGCGTACCAATAGAACTTCTCCATTCTCCCATCACGAATTAGGGGAGTATACATTATTGAAAAAATCATTTTCAAATAACGACTTAAAAGAAGTCTGTTATCCCAATGATCTCGCCATGCATATGGAATAACTTCTCCCATAACGAATTAGTGGATTGTTGAAAAATTATTTTCAAATAACAACTTAAAAGAAGTCTACTATTCCAATTATCCCGCCATGTATATGGAATAACTTCTCTCATCATTATGGTGTAAATGCTAGAATAAATAATTCTGGTACTAACTAATTTCAGATATTTTGAAATTAATATTGATTTCTTTTAATTAATGGCGTGGACTTCTAATAAAAGACCACGTGAAAAAGCTATTTTTAAAAATTTATCATTCAAAAGTAATGGCATGAGTG
>NW_025858404.1:0-2753 GCF_002878395.1 Capsicum annuum
AAAAATCAAACTCGCTTCGATCAACCACTGCTGGATGGAGAAGTAACAAAGTTAATGAAAATCTAAACGAAAATATCAAATCGAACATAGTAAAAGTAGCTCTTTCGCTACGATGTTAAAATAACTCTGTGTTTTGAAACTACATTTATGTAACAAATATATTCGATGTATGAGAATCAATAAGCCAAGAAAGAGAGAAGTAAAATTGTAAATTAACGTAGATGTAAAAGCGATTAATTAATAAAAAAATTAGAAGAGTAACATTATTGTAAGTCATAAGAGAAAAAACTTTAACGAACTACTCAAAGTGAAGAGAAACTTACGTTAATATTTAGCTCAATTTGCGATATGCATATAATACTTCTACATTGTTTATATATATATATATAGCCACTAATTTATTTATTTTTTTCCTTATTTTACAAGTGCTAAATATATCAATATATATATATATATATATATATATATATATATCCACTAATTTATTTATTTTTTTCCTTATTTTACAAGTGCTAATTATGTAAAATTATACTAAAAATAAAAAATCACCATATTTTGAGGGAAAAATTGCCAAAGGAAAAAAACACACCCTCGAAAACATTGAATGTTTGGAAAATTCAACTTCAAGGCAAAAGGAAACTTTGAAGTTATTAATACAAAAAGTGAAACAAATACCAAACTAACTATATTAATACAAAGGCGTTGAAATAAAATAAAAAACTCCTTTCTCTCTCTCAACATAATGTTATTATTTCCTTATATTTCATTTTAAATTTTCTTTTTCCTCTCTCTCTTTTTTTTTTTTTTGTTAATTTTTCCTAAAATTTCAAGTGCTTTTCTAGTACAAAATATGGTAATTCTCATTTGTAGTTATGTTTTTAATTAGACATGAATAAAACAAGGAAAAAAAATAAGTAAAGAATTAAGGCATTGGTATCCATATATACATGGTTAATGGAGTCTATGCATATAATAAAAGTTTTATTCTTTTTAAAAGTAAGTTGAGTTAGGATGAACGTTTATTGAGAATCCAGTTATCATTACTTGTACTATCTTGAGTTAGTTATCATATTTTCCTTTTCAAAAGTAAATTTGAATAATTTGATTCGAGGCCCACTAAGGAAAAAAAAATGCTCCCTTAATGAAATAATTTGACAATTCATGTTGAATATAATTTTCATTATCAATGATGGAGGAGTTATTTGATTCGGACAATAACGGAAGCAACGACATTCAAATTATTAGAATTTGAATTGACATTTAAAAGAAGAAAGCATGAATAAATCATGATAACTAATAATCGTAATGTTTAAGGTCCACCAAGGTAAAAATGTTTCCTATGAACAAGTTCATTTATTAGAATCAAACCTAAGCCTCCCGAGCCTTGTAGCCTTCTCGTAAGATTTCATTAAAATGATTTGATTTGATCCGTTTAATTGATTTTCGAGAAACAACACCTCCATAGTGCACCACCATTATCAACAAAAAAAGAAGAAGTTATACTTGAGTGAGTAATTTGCGCTCACTTTAACTAATTTCACACAATACCTACTACGTTTTACCAGCACGAATACTACGTATTGTGTCCTTTTATTATCTATCATATTTCGATTGTAAATTTTTTGTTTCCGTGGGAGCTTGTAATGAGAGACAAACTTAGTAAGAATTCAAGAAAAATATAACATGAAAATTAGTCGCATTATAGATTTATGTTACATTTCGATAGATTGAGGGTTAAAATTCTCGGAGTATATAGTATATATAATACTATAGTAGTTAATTTTCAAAATCTTACAAAGTTACAACTATGTAAACCTCAAATTAATAATCGTCAAATAATTTGTGCGCACTTCAACTAAGTCTCCTCATATATTAGTTGAGTCTACGAGTTCTTAATTTTTATTCACATGGAGTATTCTGTATTTTTATCATCATTATGTATTTTATTTGAATTTTTGATTCCCAGAAAACACGAGCTCTAGCAAGTGTATCATGCATCCAAGCAGCAAGTTGTGATAAGTGAACATTAGAATAATAACAACATACCAGTGTAAATCCATTTAATCCCGCAAGCGGGTTCTGGAGAGGGTGGTGTGTTTATAGTCTTACACCTACCTTGAAAAGGTAAAAACGTTATTTCTTAAAGATCATCGGCTCAAGTAAAGCATATAATAGCAAAGTAGACAGATTATCTGCTTCAATGTGATAAAGAACTAGGAAAAATTAACAAGGACTCTTAATGGCAAACCTTGTGACTTTAAAGCTTGTTACAAATTCGTAATGGCTCATTCAAACAAGATCTCCTTTTGTAATCATGGTGTCTATACTAGCTTCTGTGCACCTCGGCAAATTCTACAAGGTACATGCTACCTCACAGCACGACGTAACTCTATCCATTGAGTCTTGATCATATGAAAAGAAATCATCTAGTGTTTTTGCACCTCGACTAATTTGAACAAAACCTTTTTAACATCTAATACAAAGGGCTTATCATTTGTGACAACTAAAATTGGAAATTAAGTAGAGAAGCAAATGCTGCAGCAGTGAAGCACAAAGGATAGCATAAATGAATGACTTGCTTATAAGTTTCGATTTACTGCAAAACTTGTGGGGGAGGATATCCTTGCAGCCAATCGTATACTCAATAGAGTTCCCCATAGTAAGACACAATCAATTACTTATGAAAAATGGAAAGGAAGGAAACTCAACTTGAAATATTTTAAAGCGTGGGGGTGTCTAGCAAAGGTCCAAGT
>NW_025858405.1:0-2383 GCF_002878395.1 Capsicum annuum
GTCTTTGCTCCCTCATACATGTCCTTAATCGCTCTGATGTACGCCACTGGGACCCCCCTCGCCTCCAAACATTTCCAAAGAGCCTCCCTAGAACCTTGTCATACGTCTTTTCCAAGTCAATAAACACTATGTGAAGATTCTTCTTCCTCTGTCTATATTGCTCTACCAGTCTTCTCACAAGATGGATTGCCTCGGTTATGGAGCGACCCAGCATAAAACCAAATTGATTCTCCAAAATAGACACAATCTTCCTCAGCCTCTTCTCCACCACCCTTTCCCAAATCTTTATCGTGTGATTCAACAACTTAATATATCGGTAGTTGTTGCAACTCTGAATGTCACCCTTGTTCTTATACAAAGGAATCATCGTGTTCCATCTCCATGCCTCGGGCATCTTTGCGGACTTAAAAATATTGTTAAACAAGTTGGTCACCCACCTCAACCCTGTCCCACCAGAGAACTTCCAAAAATCCATCGGAATCTCGTCGGGCCCCGTTACTCTGCCCTTTCGCATCTTGCGAATAGCCTCACTGACCTCCTCAACCTTAGAAATCCAATAAAATGCAAAGTTGCGACACTCCCCGGAATGCTCTAGCTCCCCCAACACGACACCTCTGTCCCCTCATCATTCAAGAGCCTGTGGAAATACGCCTGCCATCGTTTCTTAAAGAGGGCGTCTTCCACCAAAACTCTGTCATATTCCCCCTTAATGCACTTTACTTGGTCCAGGTCCCGACCCTTCCACTCCCTAACCTTGGCAAGCCTAAACAACCTCTTCTCCTCACCTTTCTCCTTTAGCCCTTTATCCAACGACCTCTTGACGAGTGAAAATTTGCAATTGTGGTAGACCCAAGTTTTTTATTAAGGGAATTCAAAATTTAAAAGACACAAACACATGAAAAAGTCAGAAGAAAATCAAAATGTATTATACATACAGAAGAAAAATAGACTTAAATTATCGACAAACCCTTAAACTTGTTTTTAGATTTCATCTGGACTCTTTAACTGAACTTTGTACCTATTGAACTAAGGGTGTTAAGTGGGTCGGTCCGGGTCAACCCGGAACCGGCCCGTGATAGTTAACCGAGTTAGTGGGCCAGGCCGAGCCTATTTGGGATTAAGTGGTCCGGGCCGGGGCCGGGGCCGGGTTCAACAGTAAAAGTTTTAAAAACAACCATGACCCGACCCACTTAACCCAACCCGGTCAAACCCACCTAAACCCGATCAAACATGGTTAAAAACCCGGTCAAATCCGTTTAAAAACAAAAAAAAAAGTTTTTTTTTTTCCAATATACACTGTATACACTACAATTATAAACACTACATACACTCCTAATGTACACTATATATTTTTTAATAAATATATACACAATTACACATATATACGTACCATTCAATATATACGACTATACGTACTACTTTAAACAAAACATATACTACAATAGTACAATATATATATACACTACAATATATATATATATAGTTATATACTAATTTATAAAACATATACACATTTATACGTTAAATATATACGTTTATAGAAGATATATACACATATATACGCACCATTCAATATATATGTACTACTTTAAATAAAACATATACTACAACATATATATATATATATAGTTAAATACAACATATACACATGTATACGTTAAATATACACGTCTATAGAAGATATATACACAAATATACGCACCATTCAATATATATGTACTACTTTAAGTAAAACATATACTACAATATATATAGAGAGTTATATACTAATTTATATAACATATACAAATGTATAAATTAAATATATATGTCTATAGAAGAGATATACACATATATACTACAATATATATAGTTATATTGTAATTTATAAAACATATACACATGTATACATTAAATATACACGTCTATAGAAGATATATATATAAACAAATATAAGCACCATTCAATATATATGTACTACTTTAAGTAAAACATATACAACAATATATATATAGTTATATACTAATTTATAAAACATATACACATGTATACATTAAATATATGGGTCTATAGAAGATATATACACATATATACTACAATATATATAGTTATATAGTAATTTATAAAACATATACACATTTATACATTAAATATACACGTCTATAGAAGATATATACACAAATATACGCATCATTCAATATATATGTACTACTTTAAGTAAAACATATACTATAATATAAATATATATATATATATATATATATATATATATAGTTATATACTAATTTATATAACATATACACATGTATACATTAAATAGGCCAAACCCATCGATAGCCCCTTAAACTTGTCCCTAAAATTCACTTAGGCCCTAAAATAAGGCTTGTACCTATTAAATCCCTAA
>NW_025858406.1:0-1002 GCF_002878395.1 Capsicum annuum
GAAGGAGTTGAAGATGATTGATAATAGTAAGGAGGTGGTGGTGATGGTGAAGGAGGAGGGGGTGAATTAGTGTAGTAAGGCGGTGGTGGAGAACTAGGAGATGGATTCTTATAGTAGTCGTTCTTTGGGAAAGATGGCACCTTGTATTCCGGTTTAGGTACTGAAGTCACCTTCGGAACATATGGCACCTTCTTGTAATTGTCTTCTGGAACTGATGGTTTCTTGTAGTAGTCATTCTTTGGCAAAGAGGGCACCTCGTATTCATGTTTAGGAACGGAGGGTACCTTTGGAACCTTCTTGTAGTTGTCTTCTGGGACTGATGGCTTCTTGTAGTAGTCATTCTTTGGCAAAGATGGCTCCTGGTATTCCTTTTCAGGCACTGAGGGTACCTTGTGGTCGTTATCTTTTGAAACAAACGGCACCTTCTTGTAGCTATCTTCTGGAACTGATGGCTTCTTGTAGTAGTCATTCTTTGGTAAAGATGACGCTTGGTATTCCTTTTCAGGCACCGAGGGTACCTTGTAGTCGTTATCTTTTGGAACATACGACACCTTCTTGTAGATGTCTTCTGGAACTGATGGCTTCTTGTAGTAGTCATTCTTTGGCAAAGATGGCGCCTGGTATTCCTTTTCAGGCACCGAGGGTGCCTTGTTGTCGTCATCTTTTGGAACCGGTGACACCTTCTTGTAGCTGTGTTCTGAAACTGATGGCTCCTTGTAGTAGTCATTCTTTGGCAAAGATGGCACTTGGTATTCCTTTTCAGGCACCGAGGGTGCCTTGTATTCGTTATCTTTTGTAACAGACGGCACCTTCTTGTAGCTATCTTCTGGAACTGATGGCTTCTTGTAGTAGTCATTCTTTGGCAAAGATGGCACCTGGTATTCCTTTTCAGGCACCGAGGGTGCCTTGTAGTCGTTATCTTTTGGAACAGGCGACACCTTCTTGTAGCTGTCTTCTGGAACTGATGGCTTCTTGTAGTAGTCATTCTTTGGCAAAGATGGC
>NW_025858407.1:0-4445 GCF_002878395.1 Capsicum annuum
AAATTTATGGTTAACAAATATATAAAATTAATAATAATTTTGTTTTTATCAAACTAATAAGATTTAATTGCGGTAAAAATAAGTTAATATTGACAATTAATTTAATAAATAATATATGCAAAGTTCCGTAATTGATATACATATATTGATTAAAAAAAACAATGAACATTGACTACTACTTTAGCCATAAACATATTTGAAATTTACAACTTTAAATTTAAGGAAACTTTAGTCTATATATTATGATCATAAAATTTAATCTAATTAAGTGAAATTAATTAGTTGATTGTATAGTCTTATTAAAATTATATCGTACTTTATTTATTTAATGGAAATATATATCATATATTAACTGATTTTGTACAATCTACTATGATCTTATTAATTCAAATGAAACAATTTTTAAATGGTAAGTTTAGACTATAAAAAGAAAGGAGATTACTGTATGACTTTAGTATTATTCTCTATTAAAAAAAGATGTGGAGATAAAAGAAATACAATATTCCAATATTTTTGGGTTATTTAATTAATTTATCACGTTTCAAAATATTGTTTATATCAATTCGGTGATGTTTATATGGAAAAGTTGAATTTTGAAAAAATAAATATCTTAAATTTCATAATTTAAATTAATTTGTGTGCTAATTTGAAAAAGTTAATTTATAGTTTAAATTTTATTTCTATTATATGGAAAATTTGACCTCATATGACTATTTATAGCCATTGAATAACACAAAATATTTGTTACACTTTTCTTCTCTCTCTCTCTAATGGGTATTTCTCAAGTTTTTTCATTATGAGTATGTAAATATTCACTTGCCATATTTCTGGATCCTTGTAAATATTCACTTGCCATATACAGATCCTTGTAAATATTTACTTGCAATTTACAGATACTTGTTAGTTGTATATATGCATTGTACGATGATGAATGAAAGACACAGAAAAAAAAAGTTTTCTCCATTGTAGTCTTTTGCTGTTTTTACATTTCAAGAAAAAATGACAAGAATCCTACAGATTCTGACAACCTTTTGCCGGCTCTTACTCTTTCAACTCTTTGATTCAGTAATTTCTCTTTTTTTTTTTAATTATTTACCATGATTATTTGTTTGATCAGAAGGATTTGATAAGTTCTTTGAATTGTTCTTGTGCTATTTGTTTGTGGGGTATTTTATTAATTTTCAGTAGAAGACTAATAGTAAATAGTTTAGCGTCATGTCTCTTCTAGTAGTAGTATTAGTATATATTTTTGTTTTCTACTTGTTGTATCGTATACCTCTGTTTTATTACCTGCTACTGTTGTTAATATCCTCGTGTTTTTGCTTTCCTTGCCGAGGATTTATGGGAAACAAATTTTCTACTTGCCAAGGTAGGGGTTACGTATGTTGTTGTTGAAGAAGAAGCATGTAGAAAGAGAGATGTTTTGCTTTGTCTCATAAGTATTTAGTTGCTTGCATTATTTTCATGAATGGATAATGATTTGTGAGTGGCTGTTTATGAGTGTTTTGCTTTGTCCTTTGAAATCTCATGGACACTAGCTTGATTCATGTACAGTCTCCATACATAGAGATGATGAAGAACAACTTCTTCTTTTTTCGATCATCAACTAATAATGCAAACAAGACCCCTTCACCACCATTAAAGTCCAAGGAAGTTTCTTTTTGGAGGAGTGTTTCATTGTCAGTGGGTCAGGAAAAAATAATTTCACGGATCTGAGCAAATCTCCCCATGGTCATAGTAAGAAAGTTCATCCTAAGAAATCTGGTCGTGATTCAAGCCGGTATGCATATCATTTTGCTGTAGCTTCCTTTTTCACACTTAAACTGATGTTTTAATTTGCATTTTCTTGTCCAAAGTAATGACAAATGTTTGTTCACGGCAGAGACCTTAGCGTTCCAGTGTTGATTCGGACTATTAGAAGATTGACAAAGGACAAGGTACAAATGGCTTCTGAAGTTTCAAGCATGCTATGGAATCAAGTTGCTGAAAGGGCTTCTGCTAAGGAAGAAGCCAGCATATTACAGGCAGAACTAGATTCACGGACACTAAGATTGGAGACAGAAAAGAATGAGTTACAATCAGTACTGGAAAAGGAGTTGGATATAAGATCCAGCGATTGGTCTCTAAAACTTGAGAAATACCAAATTGAACAACATAGACTCCGTGAAAGGGCGAGTGAGCTTGCAGAGCAGAATGTCTCTCTACAAAGAGAAGTCTCTTCATTTAATGAGAAGAAAGTAGATAATAGAATCAAGATGTCATTTTCGGAGAAACACCTTGAAGATTTGTCTAAGAGAATAGAGCAAGTGTCAGAGGAGAATAAAAATCTAAGGCAGCAGCTCACTCAGTTACAAGTGGAATATAGAGTAGCTCAAGACAATAGAGATTATGTCCGGGAAAACTACAAGGAAAAGGTTAAAGAGCTTAAATCGGAGACTTTGCTGACAACTATGCTAAGGGAGAAGCTCTATTCCGAGGAGATGGACATAAAGCAACTTCAGGCTGATCTAGCCGCAATAGTTAGAGGTAACGACATCCTCAAATGTGAAGTGCAAAATGCGCTGGACTCTCTTTCTTATGCCACACCCAAGTTGAAATATATCGAGCTTCAGGTAAGCAGGCAATGTTAAGATCTCGTTGCAACAGAATAGTTTTTATTTTTCAACTTTGGATACCTCGTCTTCATATATGATAGCCTGTTCGCATGTTACTCTCTGTGCATTAGCTTTCTACTTCTGTTTGATTTTAGGTTCATCTTTGTTCCATCTGAAGTTCACGGTTTTCTTTATGAACTTGTATACATGAGTTACTGGCATGTAGTAGTCTTCTGTGAAATATCTGATCGCCTTAATGTGTAATAACTTGAACCAACCAAGAACATGATAAAATTTGTGATATCCTCAAACCCATTTATCTGATTGTGCTCTGATGTGGTAAAGTTACCCGAAGGGGTTTCGGTAAGTTTGCTCATTCATCTGACTTAATTCTTTGACAAGCTCACGAGTTCTCTACTGTGAATTTTAACAG
This sequence comes from Capsicum annuum, assembly GCF_002878395.1. Taxonomy (NCBI): domain Eukaryota; kingdom Viridiplantae; phylum Streptophyta; class Magnoliopsida; order Solanales; family Solanaceae; genus Capsicum; species Capsicum annuum. The sequence continues at coordinate 3,028 of NW_025858407.1, forward strand.
TTAAAAAGGATTCATGATTTGGTTGAACTTCTAGGCTATGAGTTTGTTTTGAATTTCTGATGAAATGTTAAAGGTGATCTTTGTATCTTTCTTGTTTTTCATGGTTTACGGTTGATTCTGGCAGGTGCTAAAAAAGGACGAAAATATCAACCAGCTCACAAATGATTTGCAAGAATGCATGAAGGAACTTGGCGTTGTGAAGGCGATACCACCAAAAGTGTTTCAGGAGAAGGATTTCATGTGGGAGGAAATTAAGAGCTACAGTGAGATGAACATGCTATTTAATTATGAGATCAACATGTTGAAAAGGAAGGTAGATGCCCTCGACAAAGACTTTCTTATGAGAGAGGGTCAAATCACAATCTTGAGAGACTCGATAGGCAAACCTTTCGACCTTCTTGCAAGTCCTGATTCTCTGTTGGAGTGATGGATGCTAAATGGTCAAACTACAATTCATATTTTGTTCATTAACTATAGTGTTCATACTTCTCGTATACTTACTGGTTTTACTCTTGTTCTTTCCCCCCTTTGATACTTGTTAAATAGAAAGTTTGCTTCTTTCTTTTGCAACCTTTTTGAATTTCCAATTGTAAACATTTCTTTTACTTGCTGGTGATCAAGACAGTGAACTTCTTTTGCTTCATTTGGATTTGTAAGTATTGGCTGTTTTTTGTCTTATGAAGTATTTAGTGAGGATTGGTGCTACCATTTTCTTCTCTTCTATGAGGTAGAGGTATGGTTTGCATATATTCTGCCCGAATATACATCGGGTATGTTGTTTCTGTTGTATGGAGATCGTATGTATAATAACAATCATATATTTGATGTCGGGTCATCCACACTTTCATTCCTTGCAGGGGAAAGCTCATTAAGCTTACTGAGTTAACTTCTTATTGATGTATTCTTTCACTAAGGTTGTCACTGGGTAGCTACAAAAAGCACTTGTCTAATTGGGCAGTTCATGTTCAGTTTGTGCATATATTAAGTAGCGTCCAAATTTTTAACCATATAACTTTACCTCAAAATGGTGCATGGACCAGAGCTCCTCTTAAATCTGGTCGGTTGACAGACTTTTCCATTTGATCTGCAATCAAATTCCTGCTTTGTCTCAGTACATTTGATTCTGTTGTGCTCACATTTGATTCTGTTGTGCTCATTCACACATGGTTTATGCCAAGTATGTAAGACACATACAAAAGCCTCTAGTTTCATCTTCTTTATATAGTTTTAAACTTCATTTGACTTGCTATGAGGGATTTCCACCCTACCCTCTGATCATTCTTTCAGATACCCTCTTTCTTTTGCCTCCACTATGTTTTAAATTTTCCTTCCAGTACCTGATGCTTCACCTGCCACATTAAATGTTGTTTGCACATTTTTAAACTATGCATTGCGTTCAATTTCAAAAAACGAAAAAA
>NW_025858408.1:0-3570 GCF_002878395.1 Capsicum annuum
CATTGCAATATGGGTAATTTTTAGTAGTGTGGTAGGGGAACCTTTAGCTTTATCGGTGTATCGGGTGTGCCACCCCCTATTTTTCTTTGTGATATGCTCAAGCAAAGTTAAAGCAACTTTATATGACAACGTCACAAGTGATCCACTGGCCGTGTTGTCCACCACAGTCTTCTTGAGTTGTTCCAACTACCTATAGAATATTTTTAGGAGCATCTTGTCGAATACCACATGGTTAGGACATTGTACAATATTTTCATTAAACCTCTTTCAAACTTCATATAGAGTTTCCCCATTGAGTTGATGAAAATTAATGATTTTATCACATAATAGGAACAACTTTGTTGATGGGAAGTAACGATTAAGAAAATATTAGAAAGCTTGACCAATGTTGTAATTGACCCAGCAAGAAGAGACCTCAACCACAACATCACCTCACCTATTAGAGAGAATTGGAAGAGGCATAATTGTATGGATTCTTGTGAAGTGTGAGCAATGTCGAATGCGGCACGTACTTCCACAAAAAATTTCACGTAAAAGTCTGGGTCTTCATGAGCTTGATACCCAAAGAGTCATTTTATTTAAATCATATGTAATATCATAATTGTGACATAGAATACCCCAATCCCTATATTTAGTGGGATATAGATGGCATTAGAATGGCCCGCATCGTAGAGATGGTCTTCATCATCAAGGGGCCCATCAAAGGTCTTGGGCATTTCTTGTATGTTCACTTATTCTGTTGTGGACAATATTTAAATCACCTATAAATAAACAAAAACAACAACAAAAATAAATATCTCACGCTCTAAGTAAACGAAAAATTACTATAAACACCACACAAGCGAAAACTAAGTTTCACTCCCCGACAATAGCACCTTTTCTATTAACCTCACCTATACCATTGTTTTGGTGTAGAATAATTATTGTCAAATATAATAACCAAACTTGAGTTGGGGATTAATCCACAAGTGGTGTAACTAGTATTCAAATCCTATGTGTGTTGAAGGTTACTAAGTATTTACCCACAATGTAAACATAAAGTAAAACATAAACTAAAATTTGTGGGTATGGTTTGAATGATTGTTAAACAAAAAATAATTAAACTACAAATTTAGATCAGCAATTATAGATAATATAAAAATAGGATACTAGTCTTGGGTTATGTCTTCCTAAGGGCAAATAGTGCATGATTACATGATAATCAAATGCAAACTCTAGTTAATGAATATATGGGTAGGCTAGGTTATGCATTTTTAAGTTATTTTTTCAATCAAACACCAAAATGCCCCCCATGGATACATTAGAATACTCCATGGGTGTGGAAAATAAATCACCCCACAACCGCAATTGGGCATCCCTATTTCTAGGAATATGCACAAGACATAGAAAATTCACAATACATCTTTATTTCTAAGATGATGAAATAGAATAAACTAACATCAAATTATTGTTCACAAATACTTGTCAGCTATATCCCTCTTTCAAGGATGATATGGGATCTAAATGAATACTCACATCCTTATCTCGGTAACTAAGGTCGATCCTAGCTCCTGATTTTCCAATTTTTACACTCCTTTGCTATTTTTGTTTTCTTTTTTAGCTCACTTCACTTGTCTACTTCCATTTACTTGTGAACCTACAAGCCAATGGAATTAGTGTACTCAAATGGAAAATTCCCCTCATTTACACAATTTAATCATAGTAGTGTTCACAAATTTGGAGGTATATGGGTGGTAAATTTATCACTCATCATGTACCATTTGTCATGACTGGAAAATGAAGAGAAGAGCACAGAGGATCAGGAAATTAATGATTCTTTCCTGGATGAGAAGGTTCTTATTGATACTCTTGGTTTGGTTCCTTGATATAAGGAATTTCAAACATTCTTGTTACAACATCATCCTAGATTACCTCAGTTTTCATCATAAAAAGAGTTTTTACATGATGTGACCTGGTATTTTTTGGATGAGTCTTATTTGTTTAGACATTATGCCTATAACATTATTAGAAGATGTATATTGGACCTCCGTAGCTGGGGTACATCATGCAGGTGCTCGAACTGTAAGAAAGATCATACAAAGTGGTTACTATTGGCCCTCAATTCACAAGAAGGCTTATGAATTTGTGAGGGATTGTAATCAATATGAATGACAGGTGTCCATCTCTTGACATCATAAGATGTCGATGTCTAAGATGTTGGAGGCAGAGCTATTATATGTATGGGGAATAGATTTTAGGGGACCCTTTATGAGTTTTTATGGTCACAAATACATCTTGGATACTGTGGACTACGTGTCATAGTGGGTGGAGGCCGTGGCTCTAGAAAATAATGAAGGCAAGAGAGTGGTTGCATTCTTTAGAAGGAACATTTTCTCATATTTGGTGTTTTAAGTACCATTATAAGTTATAGAGGTTCATACTTTTGCAACAAGGTTTTCAAAGTTGCATTGACTAAATATAGGGTGAAACAACATAAGGTAGCTACACCTTATCACCTACAAACTAACGGGCAAGTGGAAGTTTCAAACAAGGAAATTAAATCTATCTTGGCCAAGACTATTAATGCAAATAGAATTGATTGGTCATGAATACTTGATGACGCCCATTGGGCCTATCAAACAACTTTAAAGATGTCTATTAGAATGTCCACTTACCATCTTGGTTTTGGTAAATCTTATTATCTGCCAGTGGAACTTGAACACAAGGCATTGTAGTCAATCAAGAGATTGAACTTGAGTATGAAACAAGTAGCTGATTTGAGGCTAGATTAACTTAATAAAATGGACGAGTTTTGCCTCAGAGCTGATGAAAGGTCTGATTTTTATAAGGAAAGAATGATGTAGTACCATAATCAAAGAATTGAAAAGAGAGACTTTCAAGTGAGTGATTAGGTGCTGCTCTTTAACTCACAATTAAAGCTTTTCCCTAGGAAGTTGAAGTTGAAATATTTAGGACCCTTAAAAATAACCAAAGATTTTCCACCAAGGGTAGTTGAGCTAGAGCACAAAAATGGAAGTGTATTCAAGGAAAATAGACAAAGGATCAAACAATACCTTGGCCTGATGGATGAGGTAAAAGTTTTTTATATAGTCTATCTTGATGAAGTCTTAGTAATCAATATAACCGAGTCCTGCCATGACGTTAAATCAGGCACTAGTAGACGGAATCCAAAAATATGTTGTAACATCATGTAGATAGTTATTTTTGATCTATTTCTAGTAATAATCGATGTGTTGAGTGTGTAGAAGTTGTAATATAGGAAATTTGAAGTTGAAGTACACTGGATAAGTAGGGATGGATGGACTGACAGACTGTTACCTATGCAACTGATCATCATCCTGACAGTCACATATGGATCAACTAATTTAAATTCTAGATAAGGATTAATGATTATTATGACATACCATTACATATATGATGGACTGATATTGAGACCTTCAGCCTACGGTGAAGTTAGAGCTATTTTGGTAAGAAGCAATGACTAAGCCAATTGATTATTACGTGTACGATGAACCATCACTTAGCTAATCCCTATGCATCATTATTTAAATACTATTTGGGTTGCCACAA
>NW_025858409.1:0-2405 GCF_002878395.1 Capsicum annuum
AGAAGTGAATATAGTTTTTAGATGCTCTTGTACTTATGATGCCAAATTTTGGTATGGTTATGTAACTTTTCCAGACTTTCGCAGGTGCCTTATGGCTAGACTCTGTTCTAGAAGTCTCATCTAGTTTCATTTTAGTACTCTTTTTTATTTTCTTAATTTTGGGAACTTGACTTATCAAGGTTGGGCCAAAATAAGTGTCATAATGACCTCAATTTTGGGTCATGAAAAATTGGTATCAGAGCACTAGGTTCACCGTTCTCATAAGTGTAAGAGCAAGATGTTTTATAGAGCCCCGCAGATCAGTACATAGACGTATTTATCTATCTTCGAGAGGCTATAAAATGTCTCAAGTTAAATCTTTTCTAATTTGATTTCTTATGGTGCGGGTTGTTCATACCCAATGTTCTAAACTTGTATTTTGTGCAGACACTGAAGACTAGGTCCAGGGATGCTAGGGATACTGAACTGACACGCGATATTGAAGCCCCGATTAGAGGGCGAGACCCTGACATAGAAGAATGTCATGATGCATGTTAGGGATGCCTATCTTTAGCCTGAGGTTGTGTATGCAAGAATGACTATCAAACATGGGGTGTCGGGCCAACTCAGGTTCCATAGAGTTTAGTTGGCAGCACTACTTTAAAAATAAAGAGGTTGTTTTTGATAAACTCTCAGCTCAAGAATAAACAGCTCAAAACAATATACTATCTCTTCATTATCCATAAAAAATTTACTTAACTCATTGAATTGTTCAAAAGCATCAAAATAGTATATGGTCATAAGCGAAGCCAAATAGAGAAACTGCGAGAGCTAAGAGGGAGTGGGGGATAGGGGTGGGGTTAATGATGTTCAGCTAGCTTCATTGTTCATTCATCCTCTTGAATGATTCTTGCATCCTCTTCAGAAATTTTATCTGCAAAAGATACAATAGTTTATGTAATTATGTCATTGTAAATCTTTTTGGAAGCTATCAATAAAGTGTTTAAAATGTTTAACTATATTCTGTGACAATCTTCATAGTGTTACATAATTTTCAAACTCTTGTATTGCATGTGTATATAAGATGATTTTTTTTTTAAAAAAAAAAAAAAGACATTGCTTAAATGAAAAAAACTTACTATGCATTTTCCATATTGGTTTATTTCCACCGGTAACAATCTCAAATGTTATGCGATCGCCCTCCTTCAAGCAATTCGCATCACGAATGTTACTCCATCCACTTCTAAGGTCAACATTATCATGATATGCACGTAATATTACATTCCACGATCTCTGTCTTTCATCCGTGACAATCAAATTCCGTTCCTTGGTGTCGAAGTGACCATTTTCCCTTGCAAATTGTTTAGGAATGCACTGAAATGGTTTATGTATAATCAAATCAAATGGTGTACATATTTCATACACTACAAAAAAAAAAAAGGATAAATTGTGGGTGATTGAAATTACAATTCGTGGGATTATATGCCTCCACTAATTGCTGCCAACAAATAGTGAAGATTTTAAACCTCTGCAAATTACAGTGTTAACCTCCGCAATTTACATTTTCTTATAGTGATATCATGAGACAAAAAAAATCAAAGTTTTTTCGACTTACCAAGCTATCCCTTGAGAAGCAATAGGGTGGAAGATTGCATACAAAATGGGAACAACATAAAGGCTCGTGAGTAGCCGCTTCTGCATGATATATTCAAGTTATATTAGTATAGATTTTTTTTTTTCAAAATAATAGTAAATTTTAACATATAATACCATTTTAAGTTTTAAGAATACTCAGATTAATAAATTAGTAATGTTTATCAAGTAATTTATATAAAATTATCTAATGCCTGTATAAAAAATATATTCATACAATCAAACAACTTGAGAAATTGTGATAGATAACTCTATTTTAGCATTAGTTAACAACCTACAATAAATGACAGGTAACTTCATATACATGCAACTTTGCTTAATTGATTAATAAGTGCACTAATGTTGTGGATTCTTTTTCACATTTTTCTAGCATAATGATAATGTTTAAGTTTAATGTATTATTTTCTTGGAAGACTTTAGGAAAAAATAATTTAAGAATTTTTTATCAAAGATCAGAAAATAAGAAGTATCAACAGAAGCTCTCAAAAGGAAGAATATTACTGCACTTCTCAAGTATTAAATGTTGCATCTCTCACTTATGAAAGAAAATAATACTCCTTGCACCATGAAGATCTTGTATTGCGCCACTCTCTATAGCTGAGGGATTTTTAGGATCGTTTTGTATTAGTCAATCTTTATACTTCGAAATTGGATCTTGCTTACCCTATTTTCAAGGAGCAGAATCTTTGGGTTGCCATTCTACGTACATTCAATCTTCCAAATGGCTAGTAGTCGAACACCTACTATTTAAAGGATGGAAAATCAAGGAAGAG
>NW_025858410.1:0-2364 GCF_002878395.1 Capsicum annuum
AGCTCAAAAACCAACCAAAAGACACAAACTTTATGAAACAAGATTTACCATTACATAGCCTAAGCTGCAACACATACTCTAAAAATTTCCAAGTATAATACAACACAATTCCTCAATGTTTTAAATACTTATTCTACTGCTCCATCTGTCTCACTTTTCATGGCATAATTGGAATTTCAAGATTCAAACTTCTAAATTCGACCGTGCATTTAACCACAAAAGCTTAAGATTTTCAAAATAGAATTTATAATTAACTTTAAACATTTAAAAGGCATATAAAAAGACTACAAACACTAGTTGATCTGGAACAGAGTTACTTAGTACATGTTGATGGTGAGACGCAGCACATACTTGTTAAATTAGTCGAGGTGCATGCACCTATTTTAATCTCGATGAACAAAGTTATTGCTAGTGAAAGATGCAGTTATTAATAAAATTAGTGGAGATGCACGTAAGATGACATAAATAATACTTCTATAAAAAAAAAAACATACTCTATAAAGATTTAAGTACACACTTAAAATTTCATCACATAAATTATAACAAAAAGTAATAAATAAAGTTATTGAACTTATCTATCTCGAAATTTAAATTGTGTCACATGCATTATAATAAAAAAGTAATAAACAATAAACAAAGTTATTGAACTTACCTTTTTGAAATTTAAATTGTGCCACATAAATTATAACGAAAAGTAATAAAGAAAGTTATTGAACTTACCTGTATAGAGGCAGGGAAAAAAAACGACGACGTATAGAGGCAAAGCTGGCGGAAGGATAGGAAGGTTTAGACAGGAAAGAAAATTTGGGCTGGACTTTTTTCCTTAATGGGCCATACCAATATCATATGGCCCAATCATAAATGGGTCAAAAAATATTCGTCATATCAAAAGTTTATTTATATTTTCGCGGCATAATATCTCATAAGTTATTTCATAAAAGATATATGAAACTTATGTTGTGCGAGACAAAAGTTCAAATTCAGAATCCACAAGTTATGTTGTAAAAGGCATAACTTACGTTGAGCGAGACAAAAATCTCTGAACTTTTGTTGAACGAATTCTGTCATAGAAATGCTAAACAACTTATGTCGCAAAATTTAATTCCTATCGAACTTAATTAGGCCGAGTTCATAGAAAATTTGTGAACTACTAGTGCTAGAAAAACTATTCTTTTTACAATAATGATCCAAGACGGGCTTAAATGGAGCGACATGAACAATGAAAATTTGTATAGCGAAATCCACCTCGCTTGGGATTGATGAATTGTAAATGATTATGATTCTACTGGGTTCATATATACTAGTTGCTTATGCTTCGGATTTTCATACCTGAACTATTAACTATTACGTATGTTATTGAACGGACAGAAATAAGCAATACCACAAACAAAAGAAACCAAGAAGAATACACAGATTTTACGTGGAAACCCTTGACGGGAAAAAATATGGGCAGAGGAGCAGAAGGAGGAGACGAAAGCTCAATGACTGTTAAAAACCACACCCAAAAACAACCCACCAGATCACACCTATATAATACGTGCGTACAAATAAATCTTAAGCCCAAAAACATACGGGTCCCTACGCTACCACCATAGGTCCCCACAAAAATCTCAAACGTGGGTCGCACCGCGATCTTTTCAGGTCACAAACTCTAACAACGTATGTGTGTTTTTGACCCTTATTGACTGTTAGATCATTAGCTATCCAAGAGATTAACACATAAAACAAGATTATACTAATAAATTATGATTCTTTTATTCCTGAAGTATGATTACTAAACATATTAGCACCCACGGCAAAGAACTAATTAGTCCAAATCACAATATTTGTTAAGGCAAACTGATAAAAACTAGTACTAGAGCTTTTTCTCATATTCAAGAATCTATATATACTAACATCTCCAAAGAAATATATACACCATTAATTGCCTTCATCTTACAATATTAATTTCTCTTAGTTGAAATATCTGTTTGATCTTTTCATTATGTCTGCATTACTTGATATGAAGTTCCTAGTTCTTGTTTTGGCGATTCTTGGAATATGGGCGATGGATGATTCAGTATGGACGTGTATACAGAACCAACACTGAAAAAGAGAGTCGTTTCAAGATATTCAAGGAGAATATAGAGCGTATCGAAGCTTTCAATGATGCAGTAAACCAACCTTATAAGCTGGCAATCAATGCATTTGCAGATTTAACTAACGAGGAATTTAGAGCTGCGCGAAATGGTTTGAAGATTCCATTTTGTGAACCGAAGATTACCTCATTCAAATACGAAAATGTTACTGCAGTTCCAACAACTATGGATTGGAGAAGTAAAGGTGCAGTCACACCTATCAAGGATCAAGGACAATGTGGTAAGT
>NW_025858411.1:0-2330 GCF_002878395.1 Capsicum annuum
CTAAAATAAGATTATGTAATATTAAGTAAAAGTATAATTAAAAAAAATAAGAAGAAGAAGAAAATCACGAGATACCACCAAATCGATGGTTATATAAAGTAAGATTTTTTATGATTATCGAACTATAAAATCAATTCATACCATATCATTCATTTTAAGATACAATCAAAACAAACATGATTTTCTTAGTAACCACACCATATCATCCTAACAAGGTGTAAGGATGTTCGAAAAATAATAATATAACGCCTAAAATTACAGCTTGGAAATTCAAGATCAATTTTGAACCACCTACAGAACTCAAAATTATATATATACATAAAAGAAGTAAAAATAGCGTTTGCTGACTATATTTTCACATAATCTTTGAAAAATAATTACTATCGTGAAGTTTTGAATTTCAGAGATAAAATTCCATACAACATTAGCTATTCACAAAAATGTGATCATTCAGCCATTATTTTAGCAATCAAAAAATCATGAGTGCTTGAACCTTGATACAACACACGTGAGATACGTGTATTACCTAAACTATAGACTAGTAGTTTTTTTCCCTTTTATCATCTTTACAAGAAAACTTTTATATAAGTTTCATATGATAACTATGTATACATTACCAACGTAGGTTGTGGTGGAGTGGACGAGACTGTTTCACCCTTAATCAGAGGTCGAGGATTTGACACTGGATATGGAGAAAACTCTGTTGGGAGCGCTGCCACCTTAATGGCCCCTGCACCACGCGATCCAAATTTGTCGGGGCTCCAATGCAGGCACCGGACACTGCAAAAAAAAAAAAAAACTACATATACAATACAATATGCGATGGAAAATCACCCATTTACTCTTCGTCACTCATTGAGCAGAATAGAATCTTGATTATTTTTCTGAAAGATACTTTAAAATAAACATATAAAATAACACATGCCTTTAATGTTGAGTCGGTGGATGCATCAGGTTTACCATATAAGTCTTCTTTAATTTTATTTTATTTTATTTTATTTTGTGGAATTCATGTCTACGTGGCATTAAAAATTAATTTATATTCTCATGACAAACTTTACTGAATGGTTTTATAAGAAAAAAGCCTTTAAATTGATTGACTTTATTAATATTAAAAAAAAAAAAAAAAAAAAAACTTTGCTACATAATTTTTAAAAATTGAGTGATCTTTTGAAATTTACTCTTGATTTCGCGTGGTGATTTAAAAGTGACTTGAGATCTGTAATATTGCATATTTGGTGTATTGTTCCTGTTTTTGTTTGATACACTTTTTATGTAATTTATATTCTCTGCTTTCTCATGTGATTCACTTTATTAATTTGGTACTACAAATCTGGTCGATTTATAGTCCCTTCGAATATGTTTTGCTTTTTGGACATACTAAGATTAAATGTACCATTCGACAATAAGAACTTGTAGGAAAAGTTTGTTCAGACTAATTAAAGAAAGCTTGTGTATTTTATACTGAATTATATGTGTTAAACTAATGTACATTTGATTCTAGTTGCTACGTCATCCGTCTCATATTGATTAGTCGTCTTACTAAAAATAGTTATTCCACATTAATTGATTATTTTACTAAATTAAAAAAGCTGGTACAATACATTCTTGTGGTGAGGTCCTTCCTCGAACACCGCGCATAGCGGTAGCTTAGTGCATCGGGCTGCCTTTTTTTTACTAAATTAAAAAGGGAAAAGGACAGAAACGACACTTCAAATTAAACTATTTCTATGAAAATGACCATGAAATTTAAATTTCACTTTCTAGCCATTTCAATTTACTGGCTTGTTTTATACCGTTTCTACACAACTTCTATACAGTTTCTATACAAATCTTATACATATAAATATTCTATACGAAAATTATACAGTTTTGATACACAATTTATATAATAACTATACATTTTTTTTACGCGTTTTATACAACCATTATATAATTTCATACGCTTTTTATATATTTTATATATATATATTTTGCACATATATATATTTGATAGAACTATACAATTCCTATACATATATCTCATATAGATACATATTCTATTTGATAATTATATCATTTTTATATAATTTAATTATAATTTCTAAACAATAAAAAAAAGCAGAATATTTGATCAGTTAAAAATTTTATAGCAAAAAAAAATTGAATATTTTTAAAAGGGCCAAATTTTCCAAGTTGAATATTGTATCAGTATTGTATATGGACTACATGGACCAAAATGACCCAAATTGGGAAAGAATAGGAAATGACATTTGTTTACCCGACTGGACATTATATGTCCAAATGTCCAAACTTCGACTATTATTTTTTAAAAAGGCAATAGAGTATCT
>NW_025858412.1:0-3261 GCF_002878395.1 Capsicum annuum
TATTATGGCTCTCGTTTTTGTAATTTGGAGTTTGATCTTCTTGACTTTCATCTATTTTTATGGATAAAGTCAATAAAGAAGTTAAATTTTGCCTCACAATGAAATACAAATAAAAAGGAAGAAGAAAAAACTTAAAATAAATATATTTTTTTCCGTGTTTGAAACTTGAAGAGAAAGACAATGAAGAGAATTAATATTGTGTGTACTTTATCCTCCTCAAACTCCACTTCAAGAGAATGCACTGACTATTTGTTGTTGTTGTTGTTGTTGATTATACAACTAATATAAATTGCATTGATATGAATATTCAAACTTATCATTCATCAATTGATTTAGAGTAAACATCCGACGTAAATAAATTTAATTTATGATCCTAGAGCAGAATCTAAGCCTAGGACTTTACGAAGATCTCGTTTTTGATTCCATATCACCTTGGTCTGCTATAATCTTTTCACTACTACTTTTTGTCTATTTGAAGCCCTGAAACATAATATCAAAACAAATTGATAAATTATGAACTAAAATAACCGACATTCTTGTTCCAATTACAGTATTATACATTAAGTATCACTAAAAACTTTATGAATTCAATTGCAAGGCGTGGAACTACCCTTGTCCAAAGCTGTCATAGAGCTATAGAAATTAGAGAATGCAAACCAAGAACTTCTTGATGTGGAAAAAGGTATATCCAAATTAAATATACATCCAAGAAATATGTGTTTGGCTCTAGGAATGGCGGTCCTGATAATTCTATCACGTATCAGGTATGACCTTTAATGCTGACAAGCTGCAGAAAGACGTAACCGAACAATACATGCTGCAAATCTTCAAGTTGAAAGAGATCTCTGGTGGTGATGCCATCTAATTTAATATTCTGGAGGTCAATGGTTGGTTGTATACATGTAGTGTATAGATAGAACTCAGTCTTGAGTGAAGATTTATCGTCTTTGACAACATATGTGCAATCACATATTCTATGACTGTGTTTTGGGCCTTTGGCTATCCGTTATTTCTAGCATGTAGACAAACAACAATATGATGATTCAGGTACCAACAATTGTAAATTGCCTCCTGGTATTTTATGCACCAGTCGCTGAGTGAAACTTTGTTATTAGTTACTGCTTCTCTAGTTGAAGAGGCGCAGTTAATGAGAGGCGGGGCGGGTGACATATAATGACTACACTAGATCTCCCTATGACAACAAATTTGATATTTTTTCCTTTTTCTCTTATGTTTTAGGACTTTTTTTTTTGACATAAACAAGGAAAAAGTATATTTTAGGACTTCTAATTATTTACCTTATATATATAATTATAATTATTTAATGAAGTAATAATTTGAGAAAAAAAAGTGAAAAAATGATTTTGTTCAAAGAAGAAACTTTAACGAAGGGCAAAAAGTTCAAATCACTTTTTTAAATGTCTTTACATTTTTAGTATACAAGTTTAGCCGCACATGCCTCGCACGTGTAACTTTTGATTATTTAAAATTAGATTATTTTGTTTATTACGAAGTTTTTTAATGAAGTGTAAAAAGTTCAAAATATATATTTTATTGTAAGTACATACATATTTACCAATAGAAGTTTCAAGTGGTTAATACTCATTGATTTGAACCATATTTGTACTACCACTATTTGTTTCTATATTTAATTCTTTTTTATTGTTAAAATTAAATCTTTAGAAAATCTTTGATTACTTACTTAAAACTTTTACAAATTTGGTATTTCTTATATTTTTCTTATTCTATACTTTCATATTTATTTCTAGATTTTTCAAATCTTCTTAAAATCAACTTTAGTTGATTTGGAATTCTAAAATCAATGTTAAAAGTATTAATTGTCACTAATTCTGATGACTTCTAATAAAGAAAGAGTTACTATAATCATTTAATTAATTTTTAAACTCTTAAATATTAGAAAAGTGGTAAAAAAAAAAAAAAATTGTCTAAAGCGGAGACTTTTAATGAAGGGCAAAAAGTCAAATAATATTTCTACGACCCTTCACACTTTTAATATATTATACAAAATAGATTATAGATTATATATATAGATAAATATAATATGCTACTGTCATTATACTAAACAAAAGTATAAATAACATAAATACCAATCTTTTAAAAGTAAATACACTCTCTCCCACTTTCTTAATTACGTTACTCTCTCTCCCTACTAATATAAATAATATAGCTGACATATGTATAGCATTCTGTGATATGTTGGGATTTTTGTAATATATTTAGGGAGTTGGAATTTTTTGTGATATTGAAAACATAAGTTGTATATTTGTGTAATTTTTAGCAAAAAAATATGCACACATGCAACATACATATAGAGTTCGTGAAACAATAAAATTAGGAGTCTTTTTTTCAAGTAAAATCTACCAATACTATTGATAATGTTTTCTTTCTTACTATATATTTTAGGATTTTAAAATTACAAATAAGTTAACTTTAAATTATTAATTTCGTGTGAGTCATTAAAAAACAAAAATCACAAAATATTTATCAATTAACATTTATCTATCAAGAATACATGGCTGACAGTTATCTATCAAGAATAGATGATAATTTATTTTTTGTGAACTTCAAAAATATACTAAGATTTATAAAAACTTGCCTCAAATCACAAACAAATTTATCATCTTAATCGTAGATACTACCAAGATTTTATTGAATAAGAAAATTCAATACACATAAACTTATTTTTTCCGTAAGTACTTTTGGAATCCGCAAAAATAAAGACAAAAGAAAGAAGTAAGTGAACTGAAAATCAAATAAAAAAAATAAAGAGGATGATGACAATGAACACAATAATATAACTCGGATCAAAATAAAAAGAAAACTAAAAATAGAATAAGTCAACATTTATGTTTCTTGTAAAATTTGATTGAAAATATTACTTAAATAGAGTTGTAAAAGTTCTTTTATATTAGGTGAAATTTCAATTGATTTAGAAGTATTAAATATTATGATTTTTTATCCAGATGAAATAAGGACTTTAATTAATTTCAAAAATTTAAATAATGTATAATTGACTTTTTTTTAAAAAAAAAAAAAGAAGTCTCAACCTAAATAATGTATAATATTAACTTAAAAAAAAATTAATTACTTCCGCATTGCATACTTAAAACGTTAAAAATTGGGTACTTCTTAAATTTTTTTCTTATTATAACGTTTTTATATTTATTTCTAGATTTTCCAATTTTTCTTAAAATCAAACTTAGTTGATTTAGAATTCTTAGACTAATGGAAAAAGTATTA
>NW_025858413.1:0-2859 GCF_002878395.1 Capsicum annuum
TTTACCTAAAGAACTTCTCGATGACCACAAATGTTATTCCCAACTAATTTTGTACTGACGTATCGGTGATTTATCAGTAATGAATGCAAACTTTATATCGCTTACCTGAAAGGTTTGTTTGTTATCCTGTTAAAAAAGAAGCTTGTTTGTCATGTTTCTGCCTTTTGGTTCAGCATCTCCAGGATGTTAAGTTTTAATTTTCTTTCATGTGGTAATACCATATGAGGTTACGTATATAATTTTTTTCCTTTCAGATAATTAGGCTAAGAAAATAACCTTCTAAAAGTTTTCGTCCAGAGAAATTTCTTAGCATGTATTGATATAGGAGTCTCAATTTTAATTTAGAAATTAAATCATCTCCACTTTGACAACTGGGCGACGCCAAAGATAGTATTTTTTGTAGAATATGATTGTGTCATCTGGTCAAAACTCTTCGATCTAGGATTTGTTTCATAGCTTAACTTATTCGTGATTTAATAAGTCGGCTTAGCCCCCTTTCAGTTTGGTTAATTGAGTTCAAAGGCCTTGGTCTCATCTCAAGTTTTCATTTCTAATGGTGCTTCATGTTCAAAATACATGAGACGTATAGAATTAGTTCCTTTATTTCATTTCTTTCACCTATGATCTGAACTGATTTTGTGAATATATGACCTGATTTGGTTTCAAATTCTCATTATGGCATTTGATGCTACTGTTTTGCTGTATGTGGATAAGAATATGATTTTGGGAGTCATTTTTTTGTGTGGGTATGAATTTGTAAGTTTGTTAATATGGGGATTTATTTTCGAGTCCAAGTTTGGAATCTTTGTTCACTGCCTCCAAATCAAATCATGAATATGCATTATTAATATGCTGGGTTTTGGTAATGTTGAGAATTTCCTCTCGAATCAAATTCCAAGGCAAAGTCAGTTATATTTTGGCTTGCCTATAGTTACTTGTCCAGATTTCAAACCAAAAAAAAAATAATAATATGTAATCTAGTTCTTCTCCTCTTATGCCTTTCTTGTGTTAAGGAATGATTTCACTTCTAATAAAAGAGGACTGCATTTTGATGTTTACCTCAAAGGACATCCAATTCTTCATTTTGGAGTTATAGCCCACTGTATGATCTTCCTTTTTTTTTCTCTGTTGTTGGTGTTTGAGTAACTCACTCAAGACATTATGTTTTCCATTGAAAAATCACTCTTTGAAATTCAACATCAAGGATTTTTTTTTTAGTCTTGAACTTTAAGAGTGCTTGAAAGAATTTGGGATGACCAACACCAGTAATTAATCCCAAAATAAATTTCAACTGGATATAGTCTTGAGTCGAAACATGCTAAATCCTTTCTTCTTTTCCTCTCAGTTAATCCTGGTGGCAGCCCTCTCATCGATGAAGATGTCGTTCACTTTATTTTGGTTTCTAATGTATTCGCTAATCTTTACCCATGTCATATTCTACTAGCAACTAGAACTCCTATATTTTGTCGTTTCTATTAAAATACGAGTTTGTGAATAATGAAAGTATATTTTCTTATCATTCGGAGGAGAAGACACTCGTTTAGATAATTATCCTTGTACTTACTATGGAGCTATATTTGAGATTCGCTTTCATTTTTAGTGTGGTATTTTGCTTGCTCGCAGTATAGTCTTAGTGAAATTTCCCAGTGTTTGTTTATGTCGTAGTCTTCTAAGATTTTTAGAATGCAGGTTCTTTATAATTAAGAAATTCCCCTCATAGTTCCTCATCAGTTGGCATTAAAACAACTAATCAGATTATTATTAAAAATATTAATAATGGCAAACTTCCAATTTTCTCTAAACAAATGAGTGTTAAGAGGTACAACAAATGAGTGCTTCTATTATGTTAATGAATACGTCATCTGGAGTCATGCTATTTTAGTGCTTTAAAATATAAATTTGGCTTAGCAAATATCTTAAAATATACAATATTACATTTCCTGTTAAACTTTTATTCCAGGACGAACGATGAGTTAAAATATGTATATATATCCTGAAATATTTGTTTAGGTTACTAATCCTTATCGTCTTCTTTTTCATGTAAACCTGGGAGTTGAAGTTTCGCAACGAAACTCATTTCGACCCAAACATCGGGTCAAACGCTACTAGGATCGCAGAGCTCGGAGTCGCGCAAATTAGAAGCACAAACTCCTAAATGGAGTCTAGTACCTCTTATCTTCTTTGAATTTAATTTATATTCTTCATGTTAAGTTTTAGAATGATACTAACATTTGTTATTGGATTTTTTTTTTTTTAGATAACTTAACTATTAAATTTATGTTATCTTGTTATTTGTCAACCGTTTGGAAGTAGTTTTAACATTCCGACTTTCACAAATAACACGTGGCTATCACTAGGGAATTTTTTTTTTTAAACCATAATTAGTCATCTTTTTTGAAAACTTATTATCAATATCCTAAATAGGATTAGCAACCTTCACACTTTTTTTTAAAATATAACAAAGGATAAATAAATTTTCAGTTTTTACTTAATCGAGAAAGTTATCCAAATCTCAGATTTTTTTAGAGAGTCTATTAATCAATTTTAACCCTTTTTAAGTATATAACTCTAATGTTCAAGTTTTATTTTATACTTTTAATGTTCCTTCGGGTTTTCAGATTCTCGAAAGATTAGAAAACGCGAGGTATATACATTCTTTTGCTACCACGTACAAGGTATATCGTATTATTTTTCACAACTATTTTACATCATATCTATTATTACCATTATTATTTACACCATAATATTTACAATTATTTCAATCATCATTATTATTATTACAACTATTATTATTATCATAATTGTTATTATCATCACTATTATTTTTACATAGTTTCCACACATCCATAATCCAACATT
>NW_025858414.1:0-2422 GCF_002878395.1 Capsicum annuum
AAATATTTTTCCTATTTGCTTTCAAAGTTTTAGTAATTCAACAATTATGTTGAAATAAGATCTCCAGTATTCAATGATTTATATTGTTTTCTTGTATGTCATAGATGAGTCATGCAATGGATCTTTACATATTTGTTTCCTTTTATTTCATAGGTAAATATTGTATAGGATCTTTACATATTTTTTTTTTACCTAAAATAGAACTTAGAGGCTGTAAATTGTAGGAAAGGTAGAGTAGGTTTGTTGTTTCACATCTCACTATTATATATAGGATAATTTGTAATACATTTTCATTGAATACAGAAAAGAAAATCCTCTAATTTCTACATGGTATCAAAGCAAGGTTGATTTCTTTTCATCTTGTCTCATTTTTCCAATTTACCTGTTCAATATGTCAAATAGTTCTCAAATTGTTGATCCAGTATGTGAAACCACTCGGTCTGAAAAGGCTGCAGTGACTTCTGACTCATCTGCTATCAACATGGTTGATCAATCGCATCCTTATTATCTTCATGCCTCGAATTATCTGGGGATGAATCTTGTGTCTACTATTTTTAATGGAAAGGGATATGGAGGTTGGATAAGAGCCGTAATAATCGCTCTCTCGACCAAAAATAAGTTAGGATTCGCTGATGAATCTCTGGCTATTCCTTTTCTTGATTCAGGACTCCAAAAGGCTTGGACTCGATGCAATGACATGGTACTGTCATGGCTGTTGAACTCACTTTCAAAGGAGATTCCAAAAAGTGTTTTGTACTCTAACAGTGCAAAGGATCTCTGGAAAGACATGGAAGAGAGGTTTGGTCAGACTAATGAGGCCAAGTTTTTTCAACTTCAGAAGGAGTGAAGTGTTGTAACCCAGGTAAACACGAGTGTATCCACTTATTTCACTAAAATGAAAAGTCTCTGGGATGAATTAGATGCCTTGAATACTTTTTCTGTGTGTGTGTGCAACTGTGAATGCGGTGCTAAAGAAAGAGTACATAAGGCACATTAAAATGAAAGATTGTGGCAATTCTTGATGGGTTTGAATGATGTTTTCATTGGGGTTAGAAGAAATATTATTTTGTGTTTACCTTTACCTTCTATTGGATAGGCTTATTCATTTGTAATCCAAGATGAAAAACAAAGGGAAATCCATGCCACACCAGCTTATCCAGGTGAGTCAACTTCTTTTCTTGTTTCTAATCAGCCAAGTAGAAGAAAGTTCAATGAATTCAAAGGACAGAGAACTAGTTTTGATAATAAGAAAAGTGTTGTGAGCTGTAGTTATTGTAAGAAGCCAGGGCATTCTGTGGATAAGTGTTACAAGATCCATGGTTTTCCTGCCGGTTTTAAGTTTACAAAGTAGAGAAAGTTTTAGGGAACTGCTTAAGTCAACAACACCTTTGAAACAAATTTAGAGCAGAAAATGGAGAATGCAGGAATAAATTCTAAAGAATTGAGTCAAGATGATGTGGGACAGCTTCTCCAGTTACTCCAGCAACTCAAATCTTCCCAGCAGAATGGTGTTAGTCCTGAGGTTTCTGCTAGTATGAGTTTTGCAGGTATATCAAGGTTTTTCAAATCTTATGCATGCCTTATTAATATTGACAGGAACTCTTGGATCTTAGACAGTGGTGCCATACAACACATGACACATAATAAAACTCTTTTTTCCCATTTTAAATCTCTATCTAGACTAGTGATGGTAAACCTTCCCAATTCTCATAGAGTAAGGGTAACTCATTATGGGATAATTTTTATTTTACCAAATTTAGAGTTAAAAAATGTGTTGTACATACCTTGTTTCAAGTTCAATCTCTTGTCAGTACACAAGCTATCTAAATAACTTAACAAGTATATTTTTTTCACTCCTACTTCTTGTTTTATGTTTCAGGGCCCTTCGCTGAAGAGCCCACTGGAAATTGGTAGATAACGAGGAGGACTCTACATACTCAACTCAAGCCAAGTCAAGTCTAGTCAAGTCACTCAGATGCCCCACTAGAGAGTCAACCCAAGAAGAATTCTAATTTCAATTCATGTTTTAGTTTTAGCAAGCAAATTTCTGATTCTAGTTCAATTCCTAGTTCTTGTTTTGCTTTATTTGATTCAAATAATAAGGAAAAGTTGTGGCATTATAGATTGGGACATATGCCCTTGAGCAATATGAAAAATGTTTCTTTTGATTCCATTTCCTCTTGTCAGAAGTTTATTGACCCTTGTGCTATTTGCCCCATGGCAAGACAAGAAAAACTCCCTTTTCCTACTAGCAATATCTCATCTAATGGAATTTTTGAATTAATTCATGTTGACACGTGGGGACCATATAAGAATGCTACACATGATGGACATAGATTTTTTCTCACAGTTGTTGATGACTTTAGCAGAAGAACATGGACTTTCTTATTACATAACAAATCCAATGCTTTCACAGTCCTTA
>NW_025858415.1:0-1293 GCF_002878395.1 Capsicum annuum
TTTTCTTATCGGTTAAACCGAAAATCGAATCGTTAAGGACTAAAAATTGAAAAAAAATATTTTATTGATTTGGTTATTGGTTTAGCATATTTAAAAACCAAAAATCGATAAATCGAACGATAATATGTAAAACCCAACCGAACCGACCGATGCACTCCCCTAGACACAAACGCTTTAATTACTTGACAAATTGTATGAGATGCACACGTCTTGCATGACAAATTGCGATACAAGACTCACATATATACATTTATTTTAACTTTATATGATAGTCTAAGTATTTATTTGTGCAACACTCAAAATTAAAATATATAAATATTTGTTGATGATGTCAAGTTGAAAACACATTTATGTATTATGTCAAACGTATAATTCTCTTCCTTTTTTGAACTATTGCTATAACATGTAGCATGAGTGAATGTACTCTAATTTTAAGTTGATGAATTCACCTAACATTAGTACAATTAGTAGAGTAATGAACAAAATTAAATTCATTGCTATTTATTTATATTTTAAAAAAGCAAGGTGGAGTCAGAGAGCAATTATCATAATTAAAGAGTAGCTAAAGGTATAATTAAATGAGAAGCATGGGGTCATTTGATAGAGTGTATTAAAAAATTAATAATAACAACAACAATAAATTCAATGTATTTTCACATAGTGGGGTAAGATGTACGTAGTTCATATCACTACCTCCGAAGAAGTAGAAAGGTCGTTTCCGATAGACTTCCGGCTCAAGACAAGGAATAATAATCAAATCTGTGATAAAGCATGGAATGTATTACGTAAAAATTAATGCATCCATTAATTTAATGTGTATTAGTAGTTCCTTGTTTGATATATATCTTTTTATCTTATGTATAAATAATGCAAAAATTAGTTATATACTCTATTGTGTATTGAGGTGTGTATTTATAATATCTCAAAATTTATGACATTAGTAATGCAATGGATCTAATGCATGCATTAACATGCTTAAAGTGGGGGTATTATGTAAAAAAAATTAAAAAAATTGTAATTCGTGTTATTTTTAATACATTGAATCAAATCCTGTATAAGAAACAACAACAGCAACAACAACACCCAGTGTATTCCCACATAGTGGGGTCTGGGGAGGTTAGTATATGCAGATCATATCACTACTCAGGTGAAGTAGAGAGGATGTTTCCGATAGACTCCCAGCTTAGGATCATAATAATATACCAAACATAAAAGATAAACGCATATAAACTAATACGATACGCAAAATAAAACTAACAATATAACAAATATCAAAGAAAATGTATATAAATT
>NW_025858416.1:0-2631 GCF_002878395.1 Capsicum annuum
GAAAACAAATAAACAGACTTTAATTTAAGTGTTAAAGTAAAACATGTTTAGAGGGGAAATGATCTCTTTTCTCAATGATTTACATAAATATTGTAAAATGGGTCATTCCCACAAATGCTTCTATTTATACTTTGGAATAGTGTTTAACTTTTTTAAGAAAAAATATTCGATCTTAGTTTTTGTCCTTCGATATTTTAAATAATAGATAAATGGTCCGAAATATTTCTGGTATTTATATAATAAATAATTTTTCTTCGAGCATAAGTTTATATTTTTGTATTATAATATTTAACAAGTTATGTCTTGAAAGGCATAATTAACAAGTTAAGCACATCCTTAACACCAAACAATAAACCCCCTAGTTATGTAGTAATTAAGACAAAACAAATTGTGTGGTATCCCAGAGGGCATAATGTATTTCTAATGAAAAAAAAGCACATTACATAGACTCACACATAAACTCTACCATCCTACATTAACTGCGAAAAATAATTCTCTAAAAAGCATAAAGAACATAAGCCGTCAAAGACATGATTCCTATTTATGAACACTAGCTAGAAAAATAACTTCAAAATACTTCACAACTTATGCGACATTACTTAATTTCTACAGAAATTATGACGAGTAAGACAAATGTTCTCTAAACTTATGCAGAATAAATTAAATCTGAATAGATGGGTACTTTGTCAATATTTTTTTCATTAAATAAGTAGTAACACCAAAAATTAAAGACAGTCTAATTTGAAAACAAAAATTAATGACCACTCTAAAATAGGGACAATTCATGCAAAAAGTTCTAAAATCAACCCATCAAAATATGATTCATCCAAATTTGAGTAGATTACTAATTAGATATTTATTAATTCAACCTATATTAATCCGCAGAATTTAACTCATTATTTATTTTGACTAAAGATATAGCCTTAACTAATCCATAAAAAATCTTTATCAAACATTTTTATTTATCTTTTATTCGATATGTTACATATCTTTGATAAAAATTTACAAAAATTATGTTTTGTTAACTGGTAATTAAATAGAATAATTAATATATTTAATAAAAGTTGAACATGTTAAACTATGTTATATGACTAGTTACCTAGAAAAAAATAATGACCTTTCTATTTATCAATTCAATCCCTCTTCAAATCTATTACACTTTCCTCTCAAGTAATCTCCTTGTTTGAAATTTGTGAACTTCGACTTTTGTTCCTTGTTAATTCAAGACAAAAAGAAATTCCTAATTTCATTCCGTTTTTGAGGACTTATTCTATTGACTTTATTATTGGCATTATATAATTTTTCATTCTTATTTCTTTCCCCTAATTCCTCCTAGATATAAATGTGTTTTGAATTTCTTGTAAAGAAAGTTCTTCAAAGCATGAGGCAAAATGAAGATAATTGTTCTTGTACAAACTTGAAAAGGAATTGGAAAGTAAAATCATCGCGATCCTCAATTCTTTAATTTTTTATGTACACAAACATTTAAATTGGTATAAAGTATACAGAATAGACATCATCCCCGAACTTGTCCGCTTAACTTACTTTAATAGTTAAACTAAAGTTCTGATTATTTACCTCCCTTAACATCTTTAAATTGATTATGTACACCCCTAATGCTGACATGGAATTTAAAAAGAAAAAAGAAAAAAAGATATTTTTTTATTTAAAAACTGATATGGTCCCACTTTTTATTTTAACTAGTTTAGGTGTACGCGCCTTGCGCATGTACCTCACTTTATTAAGTTCAAACGTTACACTAAATAGGATGTTTTTCTAAATAACAAAGATATATACAATAATTAAATTTAACATCTTTTGAAGAATTTATTTAATTAAACTTAACATTTACTAAAAAAAATTGAAAAAGCCGATGGACATTCATCTACCTCCTGTAAACTGCAACAAAATAATACGATGATAGCGACATCAAAACAATATAATTACACAAAAAAATTTCAAAGCCATCTGACACTCATCTACCATCTGTAAACTATAACAAAATAATACAATAATAGAAATATCAAAATAATACAACTAAACTTAACATTTACACAAAAGAATTTTTCAAAATAGAGATATAAAAACAATACAATTAAACCTAACTTTTACTTGTGAAATTGGAGTGTATCGTAGCAACTTTGATCATAGTTTGAGGAGATGCCTATGTAATATATATCATATAATATATATGTATCCTTCAAAACATTGAATAATTTAAGGAAAATGGTACTATATTAATAAGAGGGTGTTTGACTTATTTTATTATAAGTTGATTAACCAACTTATAATAATTTTTAGCGTATGTACTATAGTTTGGTAAACACTAGAATGCTTATAAGCCAAAAATCAGCGAAGAGGTGCATCTCAATATTTATAGAGGGAAGAGCTGCATCTCAATATTTACAGAAGTATTTTCTATTTTAGTAGTATTTTTCATAAATTGATCAGTACAAACAAAAATATTAATTGATTCTCCTTTCATATATTTTAGGAGTCTCATATATTTTAGGAGTTTAGTTAATAAACTAAAAATAATTAAATAATAAATTTAAAAAATAGTGAAAAGACAGTTTTGTCTAAAGAATGGTCTTTTAATGAAGGACAGAAAGTTCAAATCACTTTTTTAAG
>NW_025858417.1:0-1790 GCF_002878395.1 Capsicum annuum
ATGGGTGGAATTCAATGGCCTAATGGGGACAAACAACGGGTCGGGTCAAGAAATGTATATATCATTCGTACAGATAATCCGAGAAAAAGATTAGCTGCTGACCGGCGGAAATGACACGCAAATTATATGGACCCGGTATCACTAGTGATTTTCCACTCTTTTTGTTTTCTCTTTGCTCTAAGAGTCCGTTTCATAGGATTAAAAAAAAATATTTTTAACTTAAATAATTAAAAATTTAAAATAAGTAATTATAAATTTATATTTATATTTATAATTTATTTATATCTATATTTATAATCTATATTTATATCTATAATTTATAATATATTAAAAATGTAAAATATTTTGAACTTTTTACCCTTCGTTAAAAGACTCTTCTTTAGACAAAACTGTCTTTTTACTATTTTTAATTTATTATTTAATTATTTTTTATTATATTAACTAGACTTGCTAAAATATATGTTAGGAAAATTAGTTAATGTTTTTCTTTCTACTAGACTTCCTAAAATATATGGAACTCCTAAAATATATGGTAGGAAGATTAATTAATATTTTCTTTTCTACTGTTCAATTAGAAAAATATTCCTAAAATATGACTCTATTAAGAAAATACTTGTATAAATATTGAGATGTACATTAAACTAGAAAACAAACCGGTTTGGCTATTGGGGAAATATGATTGATGCTCATCTAACTTGATTCGATTGCATGTCTAGATTGGTGGATGCTTGATTTTCTAACTCTTAACTTCTTCACTGTTTTTGTGAGCATAATAGAACTCAGCATGTGTGTATATATATATCTTCTTTGTTTTCATTCAAAATCATTCTTTAGGGTCAAAATTTCTGCTCAAATAAGAATTAGTTGAATCAAATCGAAGCTTTGTAATCACAATTATATTTTTTTTATAGTTTACAGGTCGGAGATGAATATTGGTTGGCTTTGAAAAATTTTTTTTAGGGAAAAGTTAGGTTTAATTGTCTTATTGTAATATCTCTATTAGTTTGTAGATAAATCTCGATCAGCTTTTGAAATTTTTTTGTGTGTAAAATTTAAGTTTAATTGTATTGTTTTGATATTACTTTTAGGGGTCATTTAGTTTCAAAACAAGTTATACCGGAATTGGTTATGCTGGGATAAGCTATGTTGGGATTAGTTGTCCTTGGATAAGTTATCCTAGTATTATCTTTTAGTCATTGTTTGGTTTGTGCCGTAAGCCTGTCAAGCGGGTCGGGCTGACCCGGTCCAACCTAGCCTGCTAAGCAAACCCCGCTTGGTATGACCCCGGCCGGTCAGCCCACAGGTTGTAGGGTACCAGGTCCCGGGCTAGGTTATTTTTTGTTTTGGGCCGGTTAACCCAGCCCGAACCAAAATCGGTCCAAGCCCGCCGGTTAACCGAACCGGTTAAGCTTTTTTTAAAAAAAAATGGATTTAATTAAAACTTAGTTTTAATATATTATTAATTTACCATCAAGTATTATTATTTTATATGTGTATATATATCTTCTATAATCTTATATATTTAACGTATACATGTATATATACTTTATAAATTAATAAATAACTATATATATAATATATATTGTAGTATATATATTTTAGTATATGTTTTATTTAAAGTAGTACATATATATTCAATGGTACGTATATATGTGTATATATCTTCTATAGATGTATATATTTAACGTATACATGCGTATATGTTTTATAAATTAGCATATAACTATATATATAGTGTGTGTATATATTGTAGTATATTTTATTTAAAATAGAACATGTATTGAATGATA
>NW_025858418.1:0-9331 GCF_002878395.1 Capsicum annuum
TAAAAGTCAACTAATCTGCATACAACTTAATTAACACCATATTCCCTGTGGGATTCGACCCCAACCTAGTTGGGTTATATATTTGACAACGATCGCTTACTCTCTCGCAAGAGGTGTAATTTGAGCGTTATCACTATTGCACACTGATTTGGCCCCAAAATGCCCTGTTCATGCCATTTTACCAACCAAAAGGCCCCACCCACTCAACGGGCAATACTACAATGCTTCCCAGCCGCCCTGGCATGCCCAAATCGATTATTAGCCCACGGTACCCCCAAACCCCTAGCTAACCCTCAGAACTATGGGCTATAGTACACCGATTTCACCCCCAAATGGCTCATTCGCGCGGTTTAGCCTATTTGACCACCCACATGGCCTCACCCACACAAACAGGAAACACTAGGATGCTCCTCAGCTTCTTTGTAATGCCCAGGTCAATTTTTGGCTCATGGAACCCTCGGACCTCGAGGCCACCCCTGAAACTGTAACTATAGCACACCGATTTAGCCCCAAAATTCCCAGTTCGTGCTATTTCGCCTGTTTGACCAACCAGATGGCCCCGCCAATACAAACAGGAAATACTAGGACGCTCACCATCCTCCCCGGTACGCCCAAGTTGATTTTTGACCCACGGCACCCCCAGAACCCCAGTTCACCCCCAGAACCGTAGCCTATAGCACACTGATGTTGCCTCAAATAGCCCTGTTTGTGCTGTTTCTCCCGATTGACTAACAAAATATCTCCGTCCACACCAACGGGAAACACTATGATGCTCCCCAACCTCCCTAGCATGCCTAGTTAATTTTTAGCCCATGAGACACTGGAACCCGGGCCCACCCCCGAAACCATGAACTAGTACATCGATTTGATCCCAAAATGCCCTGTTCACGCCATTTGCCCCGTTTGACCATCTAAATGGCCCCGCCCATACAACGAGAAACACTAGGACACTCCCCAGCCTCCCTGGCATGGCCAGGTCAATTTTTAGTCCACATCACCCCCGGACACTAGGCCCACCCCCGAAACCGTGGGCTATAGCACACCGATTTGGCCCCAAAATGCCCTGTTCATGCTGTTTCACCCATTTGACCAGCCAAATGGCCCCTCCCACACAAACGGGAACCACTACAACTCTCTCTAGCCTCCCTAGCATGTCCAGGTCGATTTTTATCCAATGACACCCCCGAACCCCAGGCCCACATCTGAAACCGTGCGCTATAGCACACCGATTTGGCCCTAAAATACCCTGTTCGCACCATTTCGCCCGTTTGACCAACAAAATGGTCCCACCCATACAAACGGGTAATAATAGGATGCTTCTCCTCCTCCTTATCATGCCCAAGTTAATTTTCGGCCCACGACATCCCCGGACTCCAGGCCCACCCCCAAACCGTGGGCTATAGCAGACTGATTTGGCCCCAAAATGCCCCGTTCATGCCGTTTCACCAGTTTGACCAACCAAACGGACCCACCCATACAAACAGGAAATACTAAGATGCTTCCCAGCCTCCCTGGCATGCCCAGGTTGATTTTCAGCCCTTGGCACCTGCGAACCTCAGGCCCATCCCTAGAACCGTAGGCTATAGCACATTGATTTGGCCCCAAAATACCCCGTTCAAACTGTTTTTCCTGTTTGACCAACCAAATGGACCCTTCCACACAAACAGGCAACACTAAGATGCTACCCAGCCTCCTCGAAATACCAGGTCAATTTTTGGTCCACAGCACCGAACCCCAAGCTTTCCCCTAGAACCGTGGGCTATAGCACATCTATTTGGCTCTAAAATGCCCCGCTCTCACTGTTTAACCTATTTGACCAACCAAATGTCCCCACCCACGCAGAAGGTAAATACTAGGATGCTCTCCAGCCTCCCTGGCATGCCCATCTCGATTTTTGGCCCACAGCACCCCAGACCCTGGGCCCACCCTTGAAACCATGGGTTATTGCACACCGATTTAGCCCCAAAATACCCTGTTCGCGCCATTTCACCCGTTAGACAACCAAATGGCCCCGCTCACATAAACGGGAAGCACTAGGATGCTCCCTAGCCTCCATGGCACGCCCAGATTCATTTTTGTCCTACGGCACCCCCATACCCTGGGCCCACCCCCAAAATTGTAGGCCATAGCATACCAAGTTAGCCCCAAAATGCCCTGTTTGCACTATTTCGCCTGTATGACTAACCAAATGGCCCTGCCCATATAAACAAGCAATACTAGAACACTCTCAAGCCTCTCTGGCACATCCAGGTCGATTTTCAATCCACGACACCCTCGAACCCTAGGCCCACCACCAAAACCATGGCTCATAGCACACCGATTTGGCCTCAAAATGCCCTGTTTGTGTCATTTCACCCATTTGACAAACCAAATGGCTCCGCCCCTACAAATGGGAAACACTAGGACTCCCAAGCCTCCCTGGCACACCTAGGTTGATTTTTCTCTCATGGAACCCCCGAACCCCGAGCCCACCCCATAATTGGGGGCTATTGCACACCAATTTTACCCGAAAATTCCCTGTTCGTGCCAGTTTACCAACTAAATATCCCTGTCCACAAAAACAGGAAATACTAGGATGCTTCCATGCCTCCCTGGCACGTCCAAATCAATTTTCAGCCCACGGCACCCCCGGACCCCTAGCTCACCCCCGGAACCGTGGGCTATAGAACACTGATTTGGCCTCAAAATACCCCGTTCACACAGTTTTGCCTGTTTGACCAACCACATGGACCCACCCACACAAACAGGAAACACTAGGATGCTCCTCAACCTCCTTGTCATGCCCAGGTTAATATAAGACCCATGGCACCCCCGGACCCCTATCCCACCCCTGGAACCGTAGCTATAGCTCACTGATTTAGCCCCAAAATGCCTCATTCAAGTTGTTTTTCCTGTTTGACCAACAAAATGGCCCCACCAACACAAACGGGCAAAACTAAGACGCTCCTCAGCCACCCCGGCACACCTAGGTTGATTTTTGACCTACAGCTCCCTCAGACCCCCGATCCATCCCCAAAACTGTGGTCTAAGCACACCGATGTTGCCTCAAATATCCCCGCTCATGATCATTCTCCTATTTGAGCAAAAAATATCCCCATCTATACAAACGAGAAACACTAGGGCGCTCCCCATTCTCTCTATCACACCCAGGTCAATTTTCGGCCCATGACACACTGGACCCCAGGCCCACCCCTGGAACCGTGAACTATAGCACGCTGATCTGGTCCTAAAACACCCCGTTTATGCCATTTTCCTAGTATGACCACCCAAATGGCCCCACCTATACAAACGAGCAACACTAGGATGTTCCCCAGCCTTCCTGGCACGCCCAGGTCAATTTTTGGCCTACGACACCCAGAATGTGGGCTATAGCACACCGATTTGGCCCTAAAATGCCTTATTCGTGCCGTTTCACCCATTTGACAGCCAAATGGCCCCGCCCATATAAACGTGCAACACTAGGACGCTCCCTAGCCTCCCTGATATGTCCAGGCAGATTTTCATCCTACAACACCCCCGAACCCCAGACCCACATCTGAAAGCGTGGGCTATAGCACACTAATTTTGCCCCAAAATACCCCGTTCACGCTGTTTTGCCTGTTTGACTAACCGAATGGCCCCGCACACATAAAAGGGCAATACTAGGATGCTCTTCAGCCTCCCTGTCACACCCAGGTGGATTTCAAATAACGACACCCTCAGAATCTGGGCCCACCCCTAAAACCATGGGCTATAGCACACCGATTTGGCCCCAAAATGCCCTGTTCGTTTTGTTTCGCCTATTTGACCAACCAAATGGCCCCTTCCACACAAAAGGGCAACACTAGGATGCTTCCCAGCCTCCCTAGCATGCCCAGGTAAATTTTTGGCCCATGAAACCCACGGACCTCGGGCCCATCCATGGAATCGTGGGCTATAGCACACCAATTTAGCCCTAAAATGCCTCGTTCCCGCTGTTTTACCTGTTTGACCAATCAAATGGCCCTTCCTAAAGAAACAACCAACACTAAGATGATCCCTAGCCTCCCCAGCATGCCCAGGTTGATTTTTGGCCCACAGCACCTCCAAACCCTGGGCTCACCCCTAGAACCGTGGGTTATAGCACACCTATTTGGCTCTAAAATACCCCGATCGCACTATTTTGCCCATTTAACCAACCAAATAACCCCGCCCATGCAAATGAGAAACACTAGAATGCTCTCCAGCCTCTCTGGCATGCCCATGTCAATTTTTGGCCCACAACACTGATGTGTGAGCCGATGCTAACACATTTGAAGCTTTTAACTCTAAATAATTACGAGGTCTTAAGAAACTTTTGTTATTTTTGATTGCTTTTAATGTGTTAATGTAGATACAAGTGATCGAGGAGGAAATCAAAGAAAACAAGAATAAATCAGCTGAAATCTGGTGTAAATAAGCTGAAGTATAGCTGACATCAATTCTGAAGCGTTGTCATACATTGGACAGGCTATCAAAGTTGTCGTCAAGCTTAGAAAGAACCTGAGAAACTAAGATAAAATGTGATGACGTTTAGGACAGGCCATCAAATATGTGACATGGCATCAAAATCGCCATCAACCAGAAGCAAAGAATACTAATTTCCAGTGAAGTTGTAACGGCAGTTATCACGCGCCGTCAAGAATTTTGACACGCCGTCAGTTTTGCCATCTGAAGATTCAGAATCTAAAAATTCACTGGAACCTTTGACGACATCTCGCATACGTCGTCAGACATTTGACACGCCATCAAGATCTTCATCGTCCAATCCCAAGAGAAAATTGAAACTTTAATTTTATTTCTTTATTTAGGGTTGAATATTTAAATACTTGTTTTAGGATTTTTTTTTTAGGGATGGATCATTAATTATCAGATAAGATCTTCTAAAGAGAAGCATGTAACATTGCTTCATCTTTACCATTAAATATTTTTCTTTTCTTTAAAAAAACACTTATCAACTATTTTTGGGTTTCTATGACGTGAGTAAATTGAAGAAACTACTTGTTGTTTTTCATCCATTCGTAAGTTTATCCTTATAATGATGAATTCAACTTGTTATTTCATTCATCAAATAATGAGCGGATAATTCCATTAGCTGGAGTTATGGGATCCATGGATTAGGGTCTGATAGGTTACTAGGCATTTAACGGATTCAAAGAGTAGTAGGACGTCTTGAAATTCTGTTGTTTTGACTGAAATCTATTGGTTGCAAATATTAGATTATGCCTTAGGTTTTATTTTCTTCTAACAGAGAAATAGACTAGAGGACGTGAAATATCAATAGGGACTCAAATGCTACCAACCTTCTGTTTAATGATTGATACTATAAATGGATTAATCTACCTTAGATAACATGCTATTGGAAATAGATAAGTTATCTAAGTTCAAGAGAATTAGATAATAAATTGTCTGGTGAGGTCTAGAGATAAGTCAGACAGTATCATAGTCAGGGATTTCTACTGTTTCTACTTACTCCAAGAATCCCAAGTATTACCTAGTATTTGGTAACTCCCAATACCCATGGTGAACATAACTCTGGTTTCTCATTTATATTGATTACAATACTAAAATATTGAAAGTGATAATTGACTCTCTGTGAAATTTAAACCCCCATCTTTGAAAACAGTAAACTACCAGTAAAGTATTTCTTAAACAAATTAAAATTCACACCTTATTCCCTATGGGATTCAACCCCAACCTAGTTTGGTTTTATATTGACAACGATCGCTTACACCTATTCAGAAGTGTAGTTTGAGCGTTATCAAAAATGGCGCCGTTGCCAGGGAATACGGTTGTAGACTAAAAGTTTGTACGCGACAATTTGTTGATAGTTAAGTTTTCTTAATTTATGTTTATTTGTTGTTTTTGTTTATTATAGGTAGGTACTGTGTTTTTTATGCCAAACACAAGAAGTTTCATAGAACCACTATTACCAATCAATCCGGAACCTCAATTGATAGGAAGAATGGCTGAAGAATAAGAAGCAGAAAGACTAGCTGCTATGGCTAGGGCTCAGGTGTGTGCAAAATTTGGGTCAACAAGAACATCACCAAAACCCTGATGAAGAAGACTTAGGTGATGAGGGATTGCTAAATCCTCAAAAC
The DNA here is from genome assembly GCF_002878395.1 of Capsicum annuum. NCBI lineage: Eukaryota > Viridiplantae > Streptophyta > Magnoliopsida > Solanales > Solanaceae > Capsicum > Capsicum annuum. Next base: position 6,102 of record NW_025858418.1, read on the forward strand.
CCAAGGCGAGTTGAGCAAGTTGCTGTACTACTGCAGCGAAACGTCAACAGAAATTGTCCAGTCCGAGAAAGATATGGGCAAAAACCTATGCAATATAAGGCTAATGAAGATGATGAATGAATGGATGGAGCTACTGCAATGGGTGCTATCATTCCTCCACTGTCAGCACCAGGTGCAAAATTCAGCACAACAAGTACCATGATCCAACTCCTAAATCTGAAGGGTTATTTGGAGTCTTGCCTGGTGATGATCCTAGCATGTATTTGGTGAACTTCATCACCATTTGTAAATCCTTTGATAATCCGAGAGTGAGCCAAAATATGATCAGGTTGACATTATTTCCTTTTTCTCTGTCTGGGAAGGCAACAATATGATTGAATAGGTTAGAGCTCAGTTTTATAACCAACTAGAGATAGTTGAAAGACGCATTCCTAGAATGGTTCTTTCCACCTTCCAAAAGGGTACAGTTGAGGGATGGAATTAGCAACTTCAAACAGCTTTCGACTGAAGCACTGCACTAAACCTGGGAAAGATTTAAGAAGAAACTTGCACAATGTCTAAACCACAATATGATAGACCTACACTTGATGAAGACTTTGTACAGAGCTTTCAACTTTGTACAACGCTGTAGGTGGTTCATTCATTGACCTCTATTTTCTAGATGCTTCTGACATGCTGAATAGAATGACCAAGCAGAGTCAGGCTTGGCACACTATGGATTCTGTAGTAGATAGCTAGACTATTACTGGTGGTATTACTGCGGAGCAGCGTAGAAGATATGAGAAGCGAGATCAGGACATGGCCCATTTGAAGACGCAGATGGACTTGCTAGCCATACACTTGCTATTTGGCAAGACTGAAATGGTTAAGGCTGTGGAATATCAGGGTACTGTGTCTACAGGTACTGATGTTGAGGCAATTATGTGAGTAATCAGTGGGGTTTCTGAGGCAATAGCCAAGGGAACCAAGGTCGAACTTTCTATTACAAGCCTGATTATAAAGATAAGGAGCAGGGACATTGGAGAAAAATTAATAATAGGAATGGTTTGTATATTCCTCCTGGAAGTTAGGATGCTGCGATGACTAGTTCTAGCAAGATGTCTATGTAGGGTATGATGGAAAAGCTATTGAAGGGAGTTGAAGCTACCAACTCAGGGATAACTACTATGAAAAGTGAATTTTCTACCCTCAGTCAGTTGGTTATCTCGCACTCTACTTCTATTAAGCAGTTGGAGCAATAGATGAGCCAACTTTCAGCTACTCTGAACTAGAGAAAATATGGTACTTTACCTAGCGATACAATTCAGAATGCACAGACTGAAGGCTCTTATTTAGCAATTACCACTCGGAGTAGAAAGATATTATCTAGCCCTTCTATAGGCAAAGCTGTAGAGAAGAAAGTAAGTGTTGATGAGTCAGAAGGAAGCAATCCAGTAGAGTCTGAGAAGCTGGATGGCTTTGTTGATATTTTGGAGAAAGAAGACAAAAAGAAAGGAAAAGTGGTATTGAAAGAAATGCCAATACCACCACCTCCCTTTCCTCAGATATTGAAGAAGAAAGTAGATAATGAAAAATTTAGAAAATTCATGGCAATAATGAAACAACTGATGGTGAATGTGCCATTGATGGAGGCACTTGAGCAAATGCTGAATTATGCTAAATTTATGAAGGAACTATTAACAAAGAAGTGGAAGGTAAGATGTGAGCTGGTGGACAACTTCCACTACTGTAGTGTTGTTTCTTCACAATCCTTGGTGCAGAAAAAGCCTGACCCTGGAGCATTTACCATACCGTGCATAGTTGGGTCCATGAAGTTTACCAAAGTTATATGTGACTTAGGAGCAAGTATTAATCTGATACCACTTGATATCTACAAGAAGCTTGGATTGGGGGAACCTACCCCCACAATGATGTGTCTTGTTATGGAAGACAAATCAGTGAAACGACCAGTTGGTATATTGTATGATGTGCCGGTAAAGGTAGATGGCTTTATTCTGCCTGCAGATTTTGTGATATTGGATTGTGATGTTGATTTTGAGGTACCCATTATTTTGGGTAGACCACTATTAGCCACGGGAAGAGTATTGGTTGATATGGAGCTCAATGAGTTAAAGTTCAGGTATGGAAAAAGGGAGGCCAGATTCAAAATGCACCCTCCTATAAAGCAGCTGGAGGAGATGAATATCCTCTCGGTTGTGGATGTATACCAGGAAAATGGTAATAAGGTATCGATACGGTATCTTGATGAAGTATAAGTATTCAAGATAATCAAGTCGTGCCACGATGTTAAATCAGGCACTGTTTAGGAGGCAACCGTATTTAAGATAATCAAGTCGTGCCACGATGTTAAATCAGGCGTTGTTTAGGAGGCAACCCAATGTTTTAATTTTATTGAACTTATGTTTTTAATTTTTGTAGCGAAGAGTTGTAAAAAGGAGGTGAACTGGTTTTAGTAAGCTTGAGAAGGTTGACGTCAATTTTGACGGGCTTTCACAAGTATGAAAATCCATGACAAATGGCGTCAAAGTAATCAAGTCAAATCCTTATTCTGTTAAGGCTGACGACAAATTTTGAAGTGCCATCCGGTATTTGACGCACCATCAAAAATGCCATCAAATGAGTTGAGCCCAGCTTAAAAATTTTGGGCTAACCTGGACCAACAACAATTGTTCACGTTCCCGTGTACTTTAGATATTTCTCTTCCAGTTTTGGTTTTCTTTTCTTAGAGAGTTATTTCCCTTCCTTTTTAAAAAATGATCCCTTCTAGGGCAAAATTTTAAGACTTTCCTTGTTGAAGCCTGAGATTTAAGTCAAGAAATATTCTTTCTCTCTCATCTCATTCTTCTCTCACTCACAAGTCTAGGTGCCTAGAGTACATCAGCGAAGTGTTGACATCCAGGTATGAGAAAAACTTCAACTTTATCTTTATTTGGATCAATTGTGAACTACAATAAACCTTGGTTTCAAAGGAGTGAGCTAAACCCATTAACATGCTTCAATCCCCTTTGAAAACTAGGGTTTATAGGGGTATGCAGTGTAATTTCGTGGAAATCTTAGTAAAGAACAAGACCTAAGTTGAAATTGAGAATAATGGTAGAAGAAAAACCAAGTAAAAAAAGTTAGAAATTGTAATGTTGTCTGACGATAATTTTTACGGCCTTGTACCAATGTGACGGCCATTCAAAAATGCCATCAAAATCTGAGAAATTTTGTAGATTCTGGATAAGGTT
>NW_025858419.1:0-1140 GCF_002878395.1 Capsicum annuum
TACTACTCTTACGTTATTACAACTTCAACAACATACGCGTGTCTACAGTGACCCAAAATAGTATATCTACTTCCTCAATAGTATGATATATATTAACGTATCATTCAAACTATTTTGATATATAGATTCAGTTATCTACTTTCTATTACTACATACGTCATTACATGAGATATACGTATATATACATATATTCAATTGTCTATCAGCTTTCACATATGTACTATAAACATCACATACACGATTTTACTACCCCATAATAATATAGAACGTATTTCACAAATACTCAGATGAATTATAGATTACATTATCTTATGTCATTAATATACCTTCATTGTATAATATGTATATATATATATATATATATATATATATATATATATATACATACATACATACATATACACACTATCGACTATATAAAATTCTAAATACGCACTATATATATCACATATGTACACAAGTATATTATCCAATAATATAATGCGATGTGTTTCTTATACATACTCAAATGAGTTATCAATTAATTATACTTGATTAGCTTAATATACTAGGTTTTGACTACATCGTTCATCAATCGATCACTACATGATATATATATATATATATATTTATATATATATATATATATATAAATACACATACATATATATATAAAGATATTTATATATATGAACTCTTGAATGCATATATATATCACATCCACAAGTATATTACCTTATAATAGAACACATTCATTATATTCTGATGAATTATCGGTTATATATTACATTATTATGACTGAAATAGTAACATAATATTATTATCTCAACGATATGATATATATATATATATACGCACATATTTATTATACAAATATTATGCATGTTTAACGTCATTTAACGTATATACGAAGAAAAATATTTATTTTTTATATTAAAAACATAAGTAAAAGATAAAGATTATGTTTAACGTAATTTTTTTTATTTTATTTGATATATTTTTAAGTGTAATTTTTTCAAAAACTTTAAGAATGATTGATTTTTATTATTATTATACTGAATATTGACTAGATGTGATCAGTGTAATTTCAAAAAATTATATATATATCACATTATATATATAATTATCTTTAATGAAACTGATATATATATATATATATAT
>NW_025858420.1:0-3271 GCF_002878395.1 Capsicum annuum
ATATATATATATATATATATTGTGGTGTATATATATATATATATATTATACTATTATAGTATATGTTTTATTTAAAGTAGTACGTATAGTCATATATAATTATATATTGAATGGTACGTATATATGTGTAATTGTTTATATATTTTTTAAAAAATATATATTGTATATTGGAGTGTATATAGTGTATATTGAATTTTTAATTTATTTTTTAAATGGGTTTGACCGGTTTTTAACCGGGTTTGATCAGGTTTTGGTGGGTTTGACCTGGTTGGGTTAAGTGGGCCGAGTTAGGGTGGGTTTTAATTTTTTTACTGTTGAGCCCGGCCCATCTAGCGGCAAAATCAGCCCTTAACCGGCCCTCAATCCAGTTAAAATAGAAGGGTCGGTTCTGGGTTGGCCCGACTCGGCTCGTTTGACACTGTTCCAACTATTGCTTGTTAATTCTCTCCAATTGTATCTAACTATAAGGAAAACAAAAATTTAAATAGTTGAAAGTTTTCCAATACAAAAGCAAAAAGATCCACTTGTAATAATTCTAGAAATTTGATATATTCTTACAACTTGATATTAATCAAAAGCCACTCTTTTTTTTTTAGGTACTATAATATAAAGATTGGTTGATTTTTGACTAAAGAAATTTAACTTTCCTCTTCTTTTGACTTAACATAAATTAAAATATAATTTTAGTACTGCCCTTTGAGTACGGATTAGGGCCTTTGATGAGGTGTGGGGTTTGATTCAAGTCAAAAGTTATATATTGTGATAATATATTATACTTTATTCTTATTCTAAAGTGTTATTGCAATATTATTAAATTAAAACCCTAATTAAGTAGTTAATACTAAAATATTCTTTGTAGATTTCCAACTAATTATGCACCCGTATAAAGTAGGAAATCTTTTAAATTCGTACACTAATTGTGCACTATGATGACACAATGACACCAAATATGGCCATCTTTCTAAATTTCTTGAATTAATATTTTGATGTATATATATGTATTTATAAAAAAGTTTTAATTTTAAAGTTTGTGACCTTAATATTAGTCACTTCAAATTACGATTAGAGATTGTGGCACACGTTATACTCTAATACATTCTTTTTTATTCTTCTCTTTTTATTGTTTTCGATAATTCAATTGCTGAATGTAAACATGAGAACATCTTACAATATACTTGTTTTGCGAGAAAGTTAATTTATACTTCGAGACTTTACGTTAATCCCGAGTCTCTCGAGTTAAGAATGGTACGGTGTGAATCTTCTTAAATTATCTGATTTTTAATAAATATCCTCCATATATAGGACATGAGTGGATATATTAAGGGAATGTGTTTTCAATTGTTTCTATGTAAAGTATATATTTTTCCAAATAGCAGCTAATTAACTACCAAAACATAGAATTCCAATGCTGACGTCCTACAAATAATCAAACACATTTATTCTTAATTTTGGTACCTAGTCAAATTTGTCCTCAATAATATTCTTATTCAACTCGACATTCGAATAGACAGGTTATATTAAATTTAATATCATTTTATAATTTAACCCGTTCAAAGTTTATTTCATGTTTTTTTTTAATCAAGATTGGAATGAAATAATGGGTCATAAGTGAAGTATAATACAAAATTACACTATTTTGATGTGTTAATTTAATAATCATTATGCCATCAATTTATTATGGAATTACTCAGAATATAATATTATTGATATTACGCTTTATAATCAATCTTAAATAAGCTATAACTTAATCCATCATAATTTGAACGAATTAGACAAATTTCTAAAACTTAGATTTTACTACACTATATTTCGTAAAAAGATTTCAATTTCGTGATTTAAATGTGCAATAAAACTATTATATACTGAATATGAGTTCAAGCTAATGATAAATTTTCAAATTTATTTTTCTATAAAGTATGACTAGCTACACGACGACAATAGGTATGCATGCATTAATAATATTATCTTATTGCAATTCTTATTTATAACAATCAAGTAAGATTTAAATCTCAAATCTAATCTATGCATGTTAAAACAGTTTATAGTTATTAAAAAATATCCGAACAAAATAATAAAATATTTTAATTGTCATTTAAAAAAAAAAAAAAGTCTAGCCGTGTTTTTATCTCTAGAAAATAGAAATTGAAGTCCCCGCTATTCACAAGTCATTAACCGTTGATAAAATCCTCGCCATCCGTTGACCCTTGTCGTTGTCGCTGCCGGTTGCTCGATACCCTTGTCGTTTCGCCTCTTCAGTTGTTGGTTTAGTCTTAGAGTTCACTGATTTACTTTAACTTTTGTGAATTGTGTGTGACCGTCGGTGTGTATGACTGCTTTATGAATTATGATTATTTATCGCACTAATAAAAATTAAAAATAACTAATAAGTATCCTATATAATATTAATATATAATAAATAATATAAATATTTATATATAATAATATAAATAAGGGTAAAATAGTAATTTTAGCGTATTCTTATTGGGTTATCGGTTAAATCGATAGACCAATACGCTTAAATCGAAATCGAACTGATAACCCAATAAAAAAATTTATAAAACTAATAACAAATTAATAACCCAATAACATTTTTGTTGATTTGATTTGTCGGTCTATTTTTGGACAGCCTTACTGGAAATTGAAGTCCCCGCCTTTAAACGTTGCTTTCACTTCTTTATTAAAGTTTTTTTTTTCCTTTTCCTTTTAAAATTCAAATACTTTAGAATTTTCTTCTTAATAAAATTGTAAGCATATTTTATAGTTACATATAAATAAACTTATAGAGATTCTTCATAATTTTTTTTTTGATATCTGAATTTTCCATTAATTAAATGTGATTTTTCAGCTCATGTCTGCAAATCTCTTTTGTTCATTATTCAGGTTACCAATCTCATCTCCAACTTTTAATTTTTCATTTTTTTCTTTGTGTTTAATATGATGTATTTTTGGAGCAATTTTTATATATGTATGTAATTTAACTTTTTAGATCTAAAGTCAATTATATATGTTGATTTGAGGATTCATATAGCTGATCTCAACTTGTTTCGGATCGATTTTGATATGGAATGATAATTGTTTATGTGAATGTATAGGAAATTTTCGTTTTTGTTTTTTGTTTTTTTTTTGTGGGGTGGGGGTGGGGGTGGGGGTTAAGCTATGTGTTTTTGATATAGATATGCTTTAATTCCTATAACCATTGTGAATTTGGGTATAACTCACTCGTGAGATTATGCTGGATATGTTGTTGTTGTAGTTATTGTGTATTTGAGCA
>NW_025858421.1:0-1349 GCF_002878395.1 Capsicum annuum
GTCGTTTTTAAAAAAGCTACGACGCGTTTTGGTCGGTTTTTTGATCGTAAATGCAGAAAATCCAACCACATGTGGTCGGATTTTTTTTTTTTAGTAGTGAATGAATGAGAAGATAGAGAAACGCGCCTTTTTTTCCAACTTGTGGGCTATTTTCAAACTTCTCCAACTTTCTTAATTTATAATAAAGTAATTGTCACCCCCACTCATTTATTAAGACTTTAGTCTCCTACACCTCATTTTCAAGTTTTTTGTCACTTTTAACTAAATGCCCCAAGCTTCTTAGACCATGCTAGAGTTTTCAATTTTCATCATATATTTTAAAACTAAAATTTGAAAAATTATCTTTAATATATGTCTGGCCTTGAAAACCTAATTTTCAATTTTCTTTTTATTTTCCATAAATTGATTCAGACAAGTTTTTGAATTTTCGGGACTTCTACTCATGAAACTTCAAATTTATTTCAAATAAAATGCAAGTTTAAGAACTCAAATTCTTAAATTTTAATTTTAAAATCTATGGACAAACAATAGCTATATCAAACAGGGAATATAATACTATATGTTCCACCATCACAATTATTATACGCACTTCACCTTACCTTTCCAAAATTAGGAACATTTGAAATAAGGGTGTTAAGTGAGCCGGGCCGGGTCAATCCGAAACCGACCCATTAAATTCAGTCAGGTTGTGGGCCGGGCCCGGCCGAGCTCGGTTTGTGGTTAAGTGGGCCGGGCCAGATCCAGGTTCAACAGTAAAATTTTAAAAAATAACTCTAACCCAGCCCACTTAACCCAACCCGGTCAAACCCACCTAAACCCGGTCAAACCCGGTTAAAAATTCGGTCAAAAATAAAAATAAAAAGTTTTTTCAATATACACTATATATACCCACCTATATAGATTTTAAATACGTTAAACAATATATATACACAATATATATAGTATAAACTACATTAAAATTTTAAAAATTTATACACATACACAATTACACATATATACGTAACATTCAATATATACGACTATACATACTACTTTAAATAAAACATATACTACAATATATACATACTACAATACATAATTATATATATAGTTATATACTAATTACTAATTTATAAAACATATACACATGTATACGTTAAATATATACGTCTATAGAAGATATATACACATATATACGCACTATTCAATATATATGTATTACTTTAAATAAAATATACTACAATATATATACATTGCGTATTACATATATATTGAATGGTGTATATATATGTGTATATATCTTCTTAAGATGTATATATGTGTATATGTTTTATATATATATATATATATACATTGCAATGTATATATAT
>NW_025858422.1:0-2762 GCF_002878395.1 Capsicum annuum
GAATGCAAGTACTATATATAATACAAACAATACTTAGTACTGTAAGGGGTCGTTTAGTAGAAAGTATAAGAACAATGCTGAATAGAGTGAATTAGTAATGTTTGCATTAGTAATGTTGATATTAATTGTGCTTGCATTAGTTATGCTGATATTATTTTTTATACACTGTTTGATTTGATATATTAAGAATAATATATGTTGGTATAATTTTTATAAGAAAATATTTATTGACGAAAATACTCTTTACCCTTTTTTTTTGTTCTTTTATTAGAACAAATCAAGGAATTGGATATTTTAAGCTTGTTCCGTCTTCTTCATGACTTCATCTAACAACAAATTCTCAGGCTTCAGATCTCTATGATAAACACTACGACTATGACAGAAATCAATTGCAGATATCAACTGTTGAAAATAACCTCTTGCATTATCTTCCCTATAACTTCCCTTTAACTGTTTTTTCGAACAATTCACCGCCTTTAACAAACTCTATAGAAATATATATATTCGTTTTGCTTGCCATAACTTCATGAAGCTCAATAATATTTGGATATTTAACCATTTTCCTGATGGAGTCTCAAACAAGTCAAAACTTCAATCCCAAACCCTCATCCCCATATTCATAACCTTCAAAATAAAGAATCCAATTTCAAATCTATACCCAATAATCAAACATTTAATTCTAGTGGAGAAAAGTAATATCTCATTGAGGGAAGAAAGGAAGAAGGTGCAGTGAATATTACCTTGCTTTTCCATGGCTAATATATTAAAAAAGAAAAAAGAAAAAAAAACAAAGGCAAAGTGAAGAGAAGGCAAGGCAAAGTGCAGAGAAACTGTCAAAATATTTGGTAAGGATGTAAGGGATAAATTTATCATTTAACAAGATAATACATGTATTAAAATGTTTGTATTATTAATACCTAGAAAATGATGATGTTAGTAATATATTACTTAATACACAAAGAGTGTGTAACTAATACAAATATTAGTTATGCATAGACTAAAAAAATGAACCAAACAAGATATTACTAAAACACAAAAATAATGCATACATTAAATTTTTTAACACGCACTACCAAACGCCCCTAACTATTTTAGCACTAGCTCAAATGCTCGGGTTGTACAAAGTATTGTTTTAAATAAGATCTCCACTCCTGTTGTGGCAAGATCACGGTTCTGCCTCTGTAAATTTTGTGTTATAAATAAATAAATTTTGTGTTTGACAAAAAAACACAACAAATTAGGATTATTCAACAGATTAATCAAGGGACGAGATTAGCAAGGAACGCTTTGGTTTGAAAGGCGAATGCATTGACCACCACAGAAATGCTAAGTGATGGGCATGTTGGAAAAAGACAATGGAGGAAGAGTATGAGGTTGCGAGTGAATTGAGAGCAGAGAAAGTGCCTCTTTTTCTGATCCAAAGGTCAGAAAATTTATTAGAGGCAAATTCGCCTGAGCCTCACAATTTTCTGAAAGCTTTGTCCTTATTCGCAAGCCCCATTTGTTACTTCCCCGGCTTTATATGGTTGATAATTTTTTATTTATGTTAAAAGTTATAAATAAAAAAATAATTTTATTAAGTTATCCATTATTTATCGAGAGCTTTGCAAATACGTATGAATATTTTAAAAATATTAATTATAAAAATATTATAAGAAAATTAATTAATATTTTTTAATTTAGTAAATAGTTAATTAAATAATACGATAAAATAATTAGTATCTTTAATAAAATCAACAACTAATATGTGACTAAGGAAGTAGTAAGGCTCCACCCCCCTCAATTACTGTGACTTAAATATGAGCGTCTTTTTATCTAAGTATTTTTCTATTTTGGACCAACCCATTTGATGATAAATACTCGTTGGATTCCTTTTTTACTTTGTAGCTGTCTCGCTATGAAAATTATTTTATTTTTTAAAAATAATTTTATGTATTTAATTATGAGAATTTAAAACATAATTTTACTCCTATTTTTTTTTTACGTCTATTTTTCTTAAAATTTTTTAAAAAATAACTCAAATTTATTTTATGGTTAAATACAATTGCAATTTCAACTCCAACTTCGATAAATGAAGATTTTAATTGCCAAATGAGTATTGATTATAAATGTAAAAATAGATATTTATATTTATTTACCACTTTTAACATACAAAGCAAAATATTTTATTATTTATTCATAATATTAATTATTAAGTCTGTAAATTATTTTTAAAATTTAGACTATAAATCAATTAATATAGATATTATTGTAAAACAATTATATTAATAATTATTTTTTAAGAAGAGTACAAAGTTAAAGTGGCTAAATAAAAGTATAGGAAGGAGTAGTATTTTAATAATTATAAGTATTAAGATTGTTTGATTCGAAATAAGTTATTTTGAAAGAATTAATTCCGTAATTGATCATTTTGAGATCAATTATTTCATCATGTATATGAGATAACTTAACTAATCACTATGATATAAATGATGAGATAAATAATTCAGTGAATAACTAATACCTTAATTAAATGCATAATAAAATAATTCTATATTTTATTTCAAAATTATTTATATCTTACCCTCACACAAACTACCCCTTAAGGCCTGATAATTAATTAACTGAATTAGAAATTATGGGATTCATGTTCATATCTATATAGAGATTATTATTTTTGAAAAGTCATCATGTGGTTAAACTGGAGAGAAATGCTACTCTTTTACCATTGAATTATTAATAGTTGATTGGCCTTGGATGGTTTCAAGCGGGGGGGGGGGGGG
>NW_025858423.1:0-1031 GCF_002878395.1 Capsicum annuum
TGAGGAAGAATGCATCACACTCACTGCCACATCAGCGTCACGTCAGAACCACGTAAGAAGTTCGATTTAAAAAAAAAAAAAATTAATCCCCCACACTTTATTTTTATATATATTTTTTTAAAAAAATAAAATATATATATAAGACCACCCCACCCCAAATTTTCTTTCTTCTTCACCCCCTACCTGCCCCGCCCTCTACCCTGCAACGCAGCCCCCTCCCCCCTTTCTATCTTCTTCAAACCACCCCACCTCTCCCCTCACCTCCATTTTCTATCCTCTTCAAACTTAAAGCATATTACCAATTCAAGAAACAACCAATTCAAGAAACACCAATTATTCCTTTATCAAACCACCAATTGAAGAAACTCAAATTTCAGGCACAACTTTACAATATCATTAGAAAACTCCAATAATCAATTTAGACACCAGTCATGATTTCAACGAACTCATTTTTTTTTGTTTTCAGGTTTTTTCAAGCTTCAGCAATGGCGGATACAAAATTAAACTAGCAAAATTCATTCCAATCAAACTCAAAATTCAAGTACAACTTCACATCATCATAAAAAAAAAAACCCAATAATCAATTTGAACATCAACCACAAATTCGACAACAAATTCTAACCCATTTAAATTCATAACTTTTCACACACATTTTTTCTTTCTTGAAGAAATTAATGAAGATAATGGAAGTGGATATGGAGAGTTAGAAGAAGAAGAAAAGAAATTGGGGTGGATTGTAAAAAGGAATACAAGAAAACGGGGGAGGGAGGGTGAGGGGGCTGGGGTATGAAGAAGATGAAGATCGGGTGGGGTGAGAGGTAAGGGGTGGGTATATATATATATATATATATATATATAAAGTGGAACCATATCAGTTTTAAAATTAAAAAACATATTTTTTTTCTTTTTTCTTTAAAAAAAAATTCATGTTAGCTTGAGGGGTGAAAAGAATTCACTTTAAAGATATTAAGAGGGTAAATAAACGAAAGTTAAGTTTAAGTGCTAAAGTAAGTTGGGAGAAAAAATCTAGA
>NW_025858424.1:0-2667 GCF_002878395.1 Capsicum annuum
TATCAAGCTAATATTATACAAAATAACAATAAAGATAAAAAGTTAATTACTAGAAGTGATTTATAAAAAGGCTAAAGAAATTCTAGAAAATCATATGACGTAAAGTAAAAGTGCTAATCTGAGTAAAACATATTCTTAACTACTAATTACTATCTTTTTAGATCTTTTTCTTGTTGTGCCTTACCTTTCTTTCAAGTCATCCATCATGTATTAGAATGTACCATAGGTCATTTGAGTTCAAATTTTTTCAAGTGATTTTAAGTATGCATCGACCTATTTAACGCTTTGATTCATCACGATTTCATATCTACACAACTCATCTAGTGATCAACCGAGTAAATGATAAAATCATCACAAGAACATTTTCTCATTTTATCTTAGACATTCTATGTATGTACCCAAGTCCCAAACCTATTTTTTGGGGGGACGTTTTTTATTTTGTCTAGACTTATCAGGATCTTAGTAAAATTAGTTGTCTAAAACAAAATTTTAATACGAGGCACCGACTCTATATTATTATACTAGTTTCCACGAACATGTATTGATTAATAACAACACAGATGTTTAGACGATAATCATTTTCGTTGTATAATTGTGCTTTTACAAATCTAACTTTGCCTAGGTGTATAATAATAATCATTTTGGAACGGACTAAAAAGGAAAGGATGAACAGTGGGAGTAACAATTAGCTTTTTGTCCATATCTTTGGCTAAGGGTTCCATATATAATACGTTGTGAGTTATTTGTATAGGTGCGTTCGTGATTTTTTTACCCCTCCCGGAGCTTCTATCTTTTATTGTTCTTTGATAACTCGAACTTACAACCTTATAATTGAAAATGAAGAAGGTTTACCTCCTCAACAACCCTTTCTTAATGTATGTGTGATCATTATCTATCGAACAAGTATTGGTAAGTTTGGTTTGGACATCCTAAAATTTTTCAGTATTGGTTTGGTTATAACAGGTTAGTATATAGATTTTTGGTAAGTTTTGGAAGCTAATTTAGGGCTAAAAAGATCTCCTGAAACTTTTGGGTTTTGAAACAGTAGCATTGAGTTATTTATTAATAATGTTAGTAATGTGTTTGTAGTACAGTGGATGTTGCTCTAATAAATTTATATTTGATATAAAGTTTTTAAAAAAGATAAATAATTTTTCTTTCTTTCTCTTTTAATAAAAAATTCAAAATTTTCCTTTAGGATCTTCAATATTCTTTCAAATGAATATAAATAAAAAATTTATTATTAAAATTTTGCCGAAGCCTCAATATTTTGGAACTTAAAACAAATACTTTACTAGCTTTACCTTAAAGTGAACCGAGTCTTATATGATCATATCTTAACCTCCACATCTATGTATACGACACTTTTTTATGGCTGTGTAAGTGTTAAACTATATTATAGCAGCCAAATATTCACCCCTCAATCTATTACTTAATTACTATATCTTTTCAAGTACAGTAAATAGCAAAGAATTCAAGCTTATCACGCCATCACTACTAACAAAAAAAAAGATTATTTCATTCACATCAACACCACCAGCTAGATATGCTCGATCAGATCCAGCCGATAAACAAATGGAGTACGTAACTTTTCTAATTTTTGAGCTTACTACTGTCTCTCTCCATGGTTATTTCTCACTGCAGAAACGTACAACATTAATGATGGAGACCTCTTAATTTGTCTAATTTATGACAAAAATACTAGCCACTTTTTTTTATTTGTGAAATTTAGTACTCTTACAAAATCACGTACGGCAATCACTTTTTGTATTTTCCCCCCTACGTTTGATGATTTATAGCTGTATAGTAATTATCTTCTTTCTTTGTTTCACCCGATTGACGAGACATGCATCTGACATAAAATTGACATTTACAATACTGTTTTCATGACATGAAGCAGTTACAGTTTATTGAGGATGCGATCCTAGATAGGAAAGTGTAGAGGACGCGAATTAAGATAGAAGTTTAGTAGGACGGAGTGCATTCTGTTAGTAGGGAGGAGTGCTTTTGTTGTGTTATTCTTGCTAGTAAGTCATAATGCTATGCTTGTAGTGTCTTGTTCTTTGAGTTTTCTTGGTGTTTGTTGTTTCAAACATATCAATTATAGTATTACTTTGTGGTAGTCTTTATTTCTGTTATTATTTGTCATTTTGGTACTACCTATTGTTTCTTGTTCTTATATATTATGTTCTTTTTCTAGACCGTTTTAATTTTTTGTCGTGCTGAGTCGGTGGTTTATTCTACCTCACCTCTGGGGTAGTGATGTGGGCTGCATACACTTTACCCTTCATATACCCCACTTTGTGGGAATAAACCGGATATATTGTCGTTGTTGTTTTGTTCGGCCATGCAATTAGAAGTACATATATTACGAGCTATCACGCTTTAATTTATTTGCGCGTAAATGGATAAGTGTATGAAAGTGATTTTCTAGTCTAGCTAAAAGAGAGGTCAAAAATGGTTTGACCTCTTAGAAGAAACTTTATTAGTAAAATTCATTATTATCAGATGATTTGTTTCCTTTTGCATGGGTTTTGTGGAATTTAATTTCCTATTTCATACCTTCAGAAGAAACACAACAAAGTGGAAAATTCCAGCACAACGGCCAAGTCTTGTTTCTTTATAGAAGAAGAATATTCCATTCTGATGGACTGAAGTTTCTCAGGA
>NW_025858425.1:0-2404 GCF_002878395.1 Capsicum annuum
GCGATAATTTGAAGAAAAAGTAAAGAGAAGTAGTATCTATTTTGATAAGTTTGACTAAGATATTATTTTAAAAAGAATTGTAGAGTTATTTTTTTAAGAAGAAGACCTTCCCGTGTATTTAGTAGTAGTTCTTATTTTCCATATAGTTAGGGATACCAAAACTTTTCATGTTTTATTATAGTATCAAAACTTTCCATATATTTATTATAGCTAATATTTAATATAATATAATTACGAAAAATAGTGAAAATGAAGATTTTGTCTAAAGTTTAATCTTTTAATGAAGGGCAAAAAGTTCAAATCACTTTTCTAAGGTCTTCACACTTTTAATATATTATAGATTATAGATAGATATATATTATACATTATAGATATAGATATAGATTATAGATATAGATACTTAACTTAAATTCTTTTTGATAAATTGTTTGTTGTTTTTGATTCGCTCACTTTTAATATATTAATAATATTTATCTATATCTCTTGAATTAATCCAATAAAAGTTAATTAATTTTAGGATGATCTTCGAGGTGCATGCATCCTCGAATTATTTTTTAGAACATCTCAGAAATATGCATACGCCACATTCTTAATCGAGATGGGATTTAGTTATTTTATACTCGCCTAACATTTCAAAGCTTTGATACTTGTCTACTCAAAGTGCTACTTAACTTTAACAATAACCTTGAGCAATACTCATTTAAGACGATCAACTAATTGAATATGAAACAAAGGTGTCGTCATCAAAAACTCGAGACAAGGACCTATAACACTCGAACTCCAAATCGCTTCCCTAAAAAATGCTTCTTATTTGGTATGTATATAATTTTTAAAACTCTATTTTTCTCCACTTTTGTAAATGTAAATTTTTTTTTTTTGTTTTGATGTATCGCTTCTACCTTTTCTTTTAAGAGTTGTTGTGCCTTCTTTTTTTCTTCTTCTCCTTTTTTCTATATTTCTCTATGTTCTAAGTGTTATCCTTTTTAATTTTTAGTAAATATATATATATATATATATATATATATATATATATATATATATATGTAGTTGGAACTTGTTCACTAATATATCGATATTTTGTAATTGCCAAATCCATGCATGCATATAAATTCTCAAAATACTAGATATACAAACTTATTATTAGAACTCATATAAGTAATCAACGACCTACTATATAACACACAAAATCAGATAAACAACATTGTTCGTATTTTAATTTTCATGAAAATTTATAAAAGAAATAGTACAGAGTTGGAAAAAACCTATGTGACGAACTAATTTGAATATAGAAATAAGAACTAAAATAAAAATTGGATAAAAATATAAATATTTAATGACAAAAATAGGTTAAAACTCGAAGAGGGTAAAAAATTACGTGTCTCTATTAAATGGTATCACATAAATTGAAACTGAAAAAGTATGAATCATTGTCAATCAATGAAGTTCTACAACTTTTTTAATTACTTTAGTTCTTCATTTCTTATGAATCAAAACTCCAAAATCCTGACAAGCGACGACCCAAATGAAACAACATGAAAATGTGAAGAAATATGTGAAATTTGTGATTTTATGTGATTTAACTATTTTACCCCTCTCCGTAGTTGTATTATGGTATTTCTAAGGTGTGTGGATGATTGACATAATTTTTGATACATTTTGGTATCATTTATCCGATGTTGTAGTTTTTTATGGCTTTGAGATCCTTATTTTGAACTTATGTAGATATCTTTTGATCCTTGCGATGGGTGTCTGAACAGACTGCACCAACAGCTCCAGAGTATTGAATTTAGGTTGGGTAGATCTTTGGTTTGGGTTCCGACGCACCCGAGCTCATTTCGACCTTTTGATCGGAAAGTTAAAAAATTAGAAATATGGGTGTGGGACCCACATTTGATCAAAACGACCTTGTATGAAAAATCCGACTTCACCAGAAGATCCAAAATTTCGATTTTAGGGTGGTAACATATTTGGTGAGATTTTTTGGCTTTTAAATCTCATTTTGATCCTCAGTATGGAAAATTGTGATTTCGAATTTCAGGGATCAACTTTGTAAAAATAATATTTTTTTTCAAAAAATTTGATATCTCCATTGAGTTCGGAGCATCGAATATAGTATGATTACATAGTTTTTTTTTTGCATATATCGAACTCCGAACGAATCTCAGGAACCCCGTCGAAGCTGTTTGGACTTAGAAAAATCGACAATATATTGCAAATTTTTTGCTATAAATAGCAGTTTTTTCCGCCTCATTTTTGGCCTAGTTTGTCTATTCTTTCATCTTGTCTCTTGAGTGTTAAATCCTAAAATAGTGTGGGAGCTTAAAAGTGAAGCTTGTGGGAGCTCGGGAAGCTAGATTAAAATCTATTTCTTGATTCTATTACGGATTTAAGCTAAGAATTCACT
>NW_025858426.1:0-3746 GCF_002878395.1 Capsicum annuum
AATGTTTCAAAGTCTTTAAAATGTGCCAATGTGTTTTCATATATTATATCTAAAATATTTTATTAATTGCTCTCACTTATGTTATACATAAATACATTATTTTGGATTGCTCTGCATACCAGTACATCTGTATTGACCCCCTTTCCTTCCAGGTTCTGAGGCTCAATCTAGGGGTCCCGATAAGCAGTAGGTTTTCTCCAGACAAAAGTGCAGAGTTTCATGGTGAACGTTCTATTCTTCAGAAGGCCTAGTTTAATTCAGTCATTTATCATTATTATGTTTTGGTCTACTGGGGGCCTTATCCCTGTTTTCAGACAGTTGGGTTTATGCATGTAGTAGAGATTTCGCAGACTGAGTCAGATATAACTCAGATGTTTTCAATTGCAGTTTTCATTAAGATTTGAATTCAGATTTAATGACCGTGATTCCATTTCATTATGTACTTCCGTATTATCTTTTTCATATAAGGACAGTGTATGTGATTATAAGTTAGAAGTGCGTCCGGGCCTTCATGGTTTGGGATGCTCGTCACGGCTATGGCACCGGTTCGGGTCGTGACATAAATCCACAAGAACAAATCATCGCATGAATATTTTCTTGAATATTTAGCGTATACACCCTATGGAAATCTTTAAATAATGATTCCCGTGTAAATCGCTAGATACATTTCACAATTAGACAAAAATCTATTCGAAACCTCCAATAATTTTCAAAAACATCATTTGACACAAGTCTAATATAAATCATTAAAACTAATAAAAAACATAATTCATAACATCCTCATCAATAATGTATGATTCTTAAATGATCCAAAACAAAATATTTCAAACCTGAATCCTCAATAATACTACTAACCATCAGGGTCAGAATCACTTTCGTTCACATTACCAGAGACATCATCGCTTTCATCCTTAAGCTTGGTTTTCTTCTTCAGATGATCGTTCATTTGTAGATGATTTCTTGTATACAGTTTCTTCAACAAGTCTAATTCCTTCCTCATCCTGTTATTTTATGCCACTCATTCTGCAACTTTGCATGCAAATCACCATTTGAAGTATTTACCTAGGACTTAATCATGTCATCAAGTTCTTCCGGCAAAGTAGATGTTGATTTCTTAGATGCCTTCACAGTTCGACCCAGGGATCCAAGACCTTTGACTCTTACTTTTCTCTTTCCACCAACAGATTGCACCCAGATTTTCATTTCACTTAATTGAGAAGGCTGACTAGCTGGATTAGCTTCTCCTTTCACAACTTATGCACTTTGAGTAACTAATACGTTCTTTCTTTCAAACTCATCCTGCAGAAGAATAAGTTATTTCAGACCAGATATAGTGCCAACAGAAAATATATTATTAGCATAAATTATATTGGATTCTAGTATCAAATATAAGCACAACAAGTAGCAAAAACAAGTAACATGTATTAGCATATAAAGTATCCGAATCCCAAAGTTTGTTCTAGATTATTATGGATATTGAATCACCAAGGCCACAATGAGATGAGAAGAATAATTTAGGTATTGTCTAAGCAGTATCTTTTATTGAGAAGTCCTGGAATTGTCTAAGAAGTACTTTTATTTGAGTTCTGATATATCTATATTGATGAAATACTGAAGTCAGATCACATGTCGGGTTAATTGTCTAAGTTGTATCTTTTATTTTATTTTTTTGTTTCCCAAGGTATCCACACTGCCGGCAGCCGTGAGACTAATCCTCCGTTCCAACTGTTAGCGCACTAAGAGGTAGGGAACTGGCCACAGAATTTTTTCCACTCACCAGAGGTGGGGATCAAACCCCCATGATTAAGGGATGAGGTGCTGAACCACCACACCAACCCTTGTGGTTAAGTTGTATCTTTTATTGCGAATTCACAAATCTGTCTTAGCAATACTCTTATTTAAGTTGTGATATATCTGTGTATATTGACTTGAATTCTGGGGTTTGAAAGGTGTAAAAAAAAATTCTTGATCCTTCGATGAACATGCCAGGAAGACCTGGGGCTTCCAGCCACAAATTACTTCGCTAAACTGAATTCTAAAGAAAACAAGCATAGAAGGGGGCGATTTGTTGTTAAAAACTATACAAAATGTCAAAATGAACTAGCAAATAGTTTATGAGACTGACAATTTTTTCCTCTCAATGTCTGTCAAAGAACTGATTTAAAGAATAGATAACCGACCCCAATCTCATAGATTTTAAATCGAACAAATATTTAGCAAACAGAGCTAAAAAGAAATTTTTGAAATTGAAGAAGCTAAATTATCTCATAAAGAAAAGAGTGAGAAAATAGATTCTGAAACCGAACAAGCAACTAGAAAACTGAGTAAATGAAAACTTACATAGGTGACTTCAGCTTTTATCACTTTTCTTTTTATGAGTTTGATAATAAAATTCTGAAATTGAAGAATCTTTTCCAGTAGCTTCTTTCTACATTCAAAAAAAAAAAAGATATGTATGTTATCAATGTTGAATATGATATTAGTTTCTTGAAATAAATACGTTTAAAAAGATTTATCATTACCATTCTCTTATAGATCAGTCGACGAGGTACACAACCACTTGTATGAAGTGATGCACCAGCACTTGAGTCACGATTTTTTTTATTTTGTTCGGACTTTTTCTTGAACTCAAGAGACTCCCAGTACTCCGTCATCTCCTTGAATGCTGCATCCCCCATCCATTGTGGTTTTCAAGGTAAATTTTTTCAAACATGTTGAAAAAGTCGGTTCATTTTTAAAGCTTCCCTTTTATTAAAATTAGACCATATAGCATCATTATAGTGAGGAAGCATTTAAATTTCTTCTACATATATCAAATGAATACCATATTAGCCATACAGCCCCGCGCTTATATTTATACATGAATTATAATTTGTAAACTTTTCTACCTTGAAGTCCTCAAACCACATCTCGCGAGTAGATTTTGGAAACTTCTTCCACGAAGGTCTAGCCAATTCAAATTTACTACGAATGCAACTAGCAATACTGTCACGACCCGAACAAGGGCCCTGTCCGTGACGGACATCCCGAACCATGAAGGCCCGAGAGACCTTCTAACTTGTAATCATATACAACATTCATATATAAATAGAAAATGCGGAAATAAAATTTGCTACAGAAATATGGTCATAATCTAAATTTAGTGTAACGATGAGGAATAAAATCCAATATCAACTATACACCATTTGCAAAATCTCTACTACATGATCAAATAACAACTGTCTGGAAAAAACTAGGCCTTCTGAAATATAGAAGGCTCACCAACTGGTACTCTTCACTCTTGTCTGATGAAATCTACTGCTTATCAGGATCCCTAGACTGTGCCTCAGAACTTGGAGGGAGGGAGGGTCAATATAGATGTACTGGTACGCAAAGTAATCCAAAATAAAGCTAGTATATAAATAAAATAGTTGGAGAGCAATTTGTCAAAATATCATGAATGAAATAGTTCTAAAACACATGGGCACTTTCTGAAAATCATAAATCATTCTTATCAATGCAATGTCTAATCTTTGTATTACTTCTGAGCTAGGTGGCACTCCCCTACAGTTCTGATATTTCACGGGCGGTATGGAATCCGCCTTTGACTCGACGTGGAAGCCCCCAACCCAAGTATGCCGCGAGGATTGGAGTTTCTAATTCTGATACGCCACAGAACACTAGGCCAGTGTAATATAATATATCTGGATTGGTAAATTATGGTTTCGGGCAATGAGTTATCTGAACTCGTGCCTTCTTTGGGGAAC
>NW_025858427.1:0-1613 GCF_002878395.1 Capsicum annuum
ACGATTTCCAAGGTTTAGCCAAGGCTTAGCTCAGGACCCCACTACTCATCGTATTTGGTTTGGTATTGCTACCGTACATGACTTCGAGAGTCATGATGATATTACTGAGGAATGTCTTTATCAGAATATTTTTGCTTCTCACTTCGGTCAATTAGCAATAATTTTTCTGTTGACTTCCAAAAATCTGTTTCATGTAGCTTGGCAAGGAAATTTTGAGTCGTGGGTACAGGACCCTTTACATGTAAGACCTATTGCCCATGCAATTTGGGATCCTCATTTTGGTCAACCGGCCGTGGAAGCTTTTACTCGACGGGGCTCTTAGCCCAGTGAATATTGCTTATTCTGGTGTTTATCAGTGGTGGTATACAATCGATTTACGCACTAATCAAGATCTTTATACTGGCGCTCTTTTTCTATTATTTCTTTCTGCCATATCCTTAATAGAAGGTTGGTTACACCTACAATCGAAATGGAAATCGAGCGTTTCCTGGTTCAAAAATGTCGAATCTCATCTGAATCATCATTTGTCAGGACTTTTTGGCATAAGTTCCTTGGCTTGGACAGGGCATTTAGTCCATGTTTTATTCCTGCATCCAGAGGGGAGTACGTTCGGTGGAATAATTTCTTAGATGTATTACTGTATCCCCAAGGGTTAGGCCCACTTTTTACAGGTCAATGGAATCTTTATGCTCAAAACCCCAATTCAAGTAGTCATTTATTTGGTACGACCCAAGGGGTGGGAACTGCCATTCTAACTCTTCTCGGGGGATTCCATCCACAAACGCAAAGTTTATGGTTGACTGATATTACCCATCACCATTTAGCTATTGCATTTATTTTTCTCATTGCTGGTCATATGGATAGAACCAATTTCGGGATTGGGCACAGTATGAAAGATCTTTTAGATGCACATATTCCTCTGGGGGGGCGATTGGGGCGTGGACATAAGGGTCTTTATGACACAATCAACAATTCACTTCATTTTAAATTAGGCCTTACTCTAGATTCTTTAGGGGTTATTAGTTCTTTGGTAGCTCAACATATGTACTCTTTACCTGCTTATACATTCATAGCACAGGACTTCACTACTCAAGCTGCATTATATACCCACCACCAATATATCGCAGGATTCATCATGACAGGAGCTTTTGCTCATAGAGCTATATTTTTCATTAGAGATTACAATTCGGAGCAAAATAAAGATAATGTATTGGCAAGAATGTTAGATCATAAAGAAGCTATCATATCTCATTTAAGTTGGGCCAGCCTCTTTTTGGGATTCCATACCCTGGGACTTTATGTTCATAATGATGCCATGCTTGTCTTTGGCACTCCGGAGAAGCAAATCTTGATTGAACCTATATTTGCTCAATGGATACAATCCACTCATGGTAAAACTTCATATGGGTTCGATGTACTTTTATCGTCAACGAGTGGCCCAGCATTCAATGCGGGTCGAAGCATCTGGTTGCCGGGTTGGTTAAATGCTGTTAATGAAAATAGTAATTCATTATTCTTGACAATAGGTCCTGGAGACTTTTTAGTTCATCATGCTATTGCTCTTGGTTTACATACAACTACATTGATCTTAGTAAAAGGTGCTTTAGATGCAC
>NW_025858428.1:0-4282 GCF_002878395.1 Capsicum annuum
ATGTTATTAAACCTTAGTCATGAGCCTAATCTTAAATCAAGCCTTAATTACGGTCTTCTACGCCCACCTGGCTAATTGGCCTTTACAAGGACATTCGACATAAATAACAAGATTAAACTCATAACTTTAGAACCTTAACATATAGACCTTTGCAGCAATGGAGGTTTACAATTCGTATTTTAATAACAATATGCCATTTCATACATGTAACATATTCTGCTAGTTTAACACTAGAAATTTCTCCCATCATAGGCTAACAATTGTAAAAAGTAAAAATTAAAATTAAAATAAAAAAATTTAAAATAACCTTAAGGCAGATGGATTGTGCTCAGAAGCAATAGGCTTTTATTTAACACTCAGAATATTTGTACAAAAGAGTATGCTAGAGAGAGAGAGGGGGGTTTTAAAAAACCTGCTCCTCCTAGATAAGAAATGAGCTCCTTATATAATGAATGCTCTTTACGAAAGACAAAATAATAAATGGCCCTTACTATTCATCTTGGCCTTTACTATTCACAAACGGCTTTTACTCTTTCAGAAAGCTAAGTGTCCTTTACTGTTTGCTTTTTCAGAAAGCTGCTTTTCACGTTGTTTACCATCATGACTATTGTATCATTAATTTTCAACCGGTGGGGACCTTCATTTTCTTATGTCATTTTTACCCTTTGTTTTTTGCAGTGCTGAAAAATTCTTCCATGGTTGATTAAAATTTTTGTAAATATTCATCCCGATCTATTTGTTCATCACTCTGGATATCCTACGACTCACTAGCCAAGCAACCCCTTGCAGAAGAGATAGACATATCTGAAGTGTACTCCTGATCAAGATTTTCAATAAATCATTTTTAACTTCCTCCATATAGGATGCCAAAATCTCAGCTTTAGTCATTGTACCCTTCTTCATTTGAAGCTTTTTAGTGATGTTCTTGAAAGGGTTGAGATTCACTTGTTCATAGAGAGACTCCATTTCTTTTTGCTGTTTATATTTTGCAATAGTCACCTTTATTGTTTCAATTAATTGGTGGCCATGGACATTACCATCACCTGTTTGTTGGTTTAATTTACTCCAAAATTTGATATAATAAACCCTTATCAAACATGATAAATTATCAATATTTGATTTTACCTTAATGGACCTTTTCAAGATCCACGGAATTGAAAATTCAATGAAGAAATACATCATGGATATTCCCTCAAAATAGACATTATCTTTTTGCATATTTAGAAGTATTAGTGATACTTCTATCCAGTCCTTATATAGACTTTTAAATGACTCAGGTAATATTTTTGACGAAGGACCATGCAAGATCTACCATTTAGTAAACCAATTTGGTATGCTTTGTTTGTGCACATTTGCACATATTTTTACAAATTATGAATGAGATCTCTCAGGATTCTCACATAAGAAAACCTTATCAAAGCTTTCTGCATAATCCCAGTAATTATATTTTACAATAGTTTTTCCTTGCTTGGGATGTGTATATTCTTTTTCTTTTAAGGTACTCAAGCCCCATTCTTCATGAGTCAGAATCTGTTTGATTATAATTTTAGAATAACTATAATCTTTTCTGACAGCCGCATTAGCATATAAATGTTAGATTTTTGCAGATCCCATTATATTAGATTTTTGCAGATCCCATTATAGATAAAATGGTCTCATAATATTTGCGGTTTTTGTATGATACCGTAGCATAAAACATATTATACAAATACCTTTGCATTAACTGCCAGGGATTATCCTTCCATCGCAGGTCATGATTTTCTAGGAGAATAATTATCTCCTCTGTTTTATTGCATTCATACAACTCGATATTCCCATTATCATCTTTGAGCATACTTGAATATGAAGAGACTTCATTATCCTCCGTTTTTTGGACTTATATTTCATGAATTCCAAAAAGTCCTGATACATTTGTTCATCTGTATTCAGATCAAAAGAACTTGAGCTTGCAATGCTCGAGGATATCAACCTCTGATTTCAATTTAGGCGAGGACATTACCTCTACCTCTTGTTGAAGAATTTCTTCCACCTCTTCCTTTAAACAAAGAAGAAGATCCTCGTGATGCCATCCTGAAATTCATAATAGAAAACATCAGCTTAAAAATTCACGAGTTAAAAAATCGGGTAGATTATTATCTAACCCTTTTAAGTATTGGATTTCAAAATTAAATGGAGCTGATAAAGCCAACTATCTTGCAAATATTTGCTTGGAAACTTCATGTTTAAAATCATTATTAAAGATAAATTTTGCAGCTTGGCAATCAATTCTAATTAAAAACTTCTGATTGTAAAGATTGCCTTGAAATTTTAGAACACATTTGACTATAGCAAGAATTTCTTTTGCTACAGTTGCATAATTTTTTTGACTAGCATTCCATTTTTCAGAATAAAATTGAACAATATAAATTTGTTTATCTTTTGGTGAATACTGTTTAAGAATTTCACCTAACCAATATCTGATGAATTAGTATCAATTATTTTTGCACAATTGGGGTTGCAAGTGTAAGGCAAGGTAAATTATTGACCTTAGCCTTAATATTTCTGGGTAGTCTAAATGATATATCTCCTTTTGTGAAGGATTTGAAAAAGAATATAGCTATCTTGTATGATAGACGAAATAAAAATCCTAAAGCATGGTCTGAGAGTCATATGATATAATAATATTAGTAATGGTAATAGTACAAAAAATATATAATAATAGTAGCAGTAGTAGTAGTAGTAGTAAAAAAAAGTAATAATAGTAATAATAATAGTATAATAATAATAATAATAATAGTAGTAATAATAATAATAGAAAAAAATAATATAATAATAATAATAGTAATAATAATAATATATAATTACTTATAAATGAAGAATTGGTGTACTACACACCAGACAAAATAGTAGTACACCCATTCTTCATTTATATATAAGAGTAATAAATATTTCGTATTCTAATGAATATCAAATAGATTTTGATAGAAATGTAAATACATTTATAATACTCCTTTAGAATGTTTAATTGATAAATAGTGACTTGTTAAAATTTTACTAGAAAAAATCAGTGGAAAAAATCTTAAAGAAAAAAGAGTACACATCTCTAACAATACACATATAGGTTGCCTTAAAACCTCACAAGAAAAACTCAGGGAGACAAAACCTCGTCAGAAAAAAAAGATTACAACATGTATTAACTTCTCCTAATGAGAACATCCTTGAACATTCGCATTCCGATCTTGTGCATCATTTTCTCGAAAGTTGTAGTTAGAGGAGGCTTGGTGAATCAATTAGCCACATTGTCACTTGAACAAATTTGTTAAACATTAATATCACCATTCTTTTGTCTCTCGTGTGTATAGAAAAGTTTTGGCAAAATGTACTTCATTCTATCTCCTTAAGTCCTCCATTAAGTTGTGTTGTGCATGTTGCATTATCCTCATTAAAAAATCATGGGTACTTTGTCACATATCAAATCACATTTTTCATGAATGAGATGTATCGTGGACCTCAACCACACACACTCTCGACTTGCTTCATGAATAGTTATTATCTCAACAAGGTTTGATGAAGTGGCTACAATAGACTGCTTTGTATATCTTTAAGATATGACAATAACCCCCACATATAAACACATAGCTTATTTGAGATCGAACTTTATATGGGTCATATAAGTACCTATTATCAGCATAACTAACAAGATCGGGACTACAATTTTTAGAATAAAATAAGCTCGTATGTTTGATCTTATTCTGATGTCTCCTAGTAGGAGCAAAATAATACCTTACCAACAAATTAATTGAAAGGCTATATCGGGTCTTGTAATATTTACAAGATACATTAGTACACCAATTTCACTAAGATATATAACCAATATAATTCAGTATATTTCTCATTCCAGCAAATAATCTATTAGTTTTGAAAACACTCCAAAAGTTTCAATAATTTCATGTTATAAATTTACTCTCCAAAAGTTTAAATAATTTTCATGTTATAAATTTATGCAGTATAAGGATTATATATAAGTTTCCCAGAAACTTTTATATGATTCAAACATTTGAATCCTTAAATTTTTTCACATAAATTTTGTCCGGATCTAGGATTTAAAGTTTGTGGTTTCCCCATGTTAGATAAAAATAAAATCAAATAGTAACTAAGGGGATTTGAACCCACAACCATGAGGTCAATAAAATTTTTACTAGTCCCTCTACTCCACTAGACCAATAATATACTTTGTTTATGGTTCCCAACTTATTATTCTTATATATTTGCTAGATTTCTCTATATAAATACTAGAACCGCA
>NW_025858429.1:0-4615 GCF_002878395.1 Capsicum annuum
AGAGGCAATACCCCCAGAAGCGGCACCCAGATCTGTTGCAGTAGGTTGGTCATGAAGAGCCTCAACATTAGGCCCTTGCGTAACTGCTCTTCTTATGGCTGTTGCTCCAGCCAATTATTTTTTTATTAACTCCACCGTTGGGTCTATTATTGTATCTACAAGACCTAGAGTAATAAAAGAAGTCATCCTCAACTCTTGTTGAGTGGGTACGATCTATGGATATACAACTTAAAAGAAAGGGTAGATACGTTTAAATCAAATAATAATTTGCAGTCAGTTGGGCAATATGTCAACACAAATAACTTATGCAACAGATGATCCTTATGGTGCAACAGATGAATCATATGTGGCAACAGATTAACCATCTGTTGCATCAGATTATCCATCTATTACATAAGTTGGAATGGATAGGTAATCTGTTAAAGTCAGGTTCAGAGAACCAAAGCAACAGATGGGTAATCTGTTGCAAGAAATGACTCATCTATCATAATAAATTACCTATCTATTGCACTAGATGGGGAATCTGTTAAGATAAATTGCAATAGATTACCAATCTGTTACAATATATGAATCATATTTTTATTCTCTTTCTTTGAGTCAAATTATTTTACTTGAAAAAAGACTTATTGCATCATCCAGAGGGTTAAAGAGATCAACCTTCTTAATTCTCGTGTTGCTCTTTTCAACCAACCACCTAAGGATCCTTGGATGAGAAATCTCATCCGGATAATCCTTGACCTACTTTCGGAGGAGAGGAATGACTTCAAATGATCAAGCCTAAAAAATGTAAACAAGAAGCAAACCAAAAAAATTCATAAAAATTATTCAATATAAACTAATGCAAGAGTATTCAAATAGTGATTATATTTACCATAAAAGCCCAAGAAAATCCGTACAAGGTGATCGTCCTTGGGGATAGCTTTGTCAGTAAATATTTGACAGTCAACTTGTAGCTGTCATATCCCCAAGGATAATTGTTGAATTTCTCAGGATCCTTGGCAAGCTCCAATAAATCATCTTCTATGACTTTGTAGACGTTTCTTGCCTATATAATGGAATGGGCTAACCAAACTTAGCACAATTGATCCATGTACTTCTTTGGTATGACTTTATCCTTGAGATCTTGTAACAACTTCGTGGCTCTGTAGCCACGTCCAACAATGTACAACATCCCGTCTATTTTTTCCTTGCGTTTGTTGGTTTTGGTGGGTGGTAGCTTGGACAATGCCTTGCCTTTAGTTGGTAGTGGTTTGGTTGTTCTTCTTGCCTTGGACTTTTTTTAGGGTGTTTCCTCGATAAGATGTTATTTTGGATGATCACATATCAAACCTGTCACTAAGGGTGTACAAATCGAACCGTTAAGTAAAACTGAACCCATGAATCAAACCAAACCGAGGAAAAAATCGACTTATGATTTGGTTTGATTGGTTTGGTGTTGGCAAAAAAAAACCGAGCATTCTTGGTTTGGTTTGATATTAGCAAAAATAAAATCAAACCGAACACAAACCGAACCGATGTAATACATATATAATTTTAATTTTTTATACATAAAAAAAATACTACTTATAATCTACTTTCTAATTACTTTTATTATTTTTTATATTCAAAAAATAAATATATATTCTTGGTCCTTTAATTATAATATTTTTCCATTAATAACAAATTAATACAAAGCCCAATATTAATATAAAACCTAAAACTCTTTAATTGCTTCACTTTTTACATTTTACTTTCCAAGTTTTTAGAGAGTTCTCATTATTTCCTCATCTTATTTTCATCTTACTTTTCTCATTTGTCAAGTTGTGATTTAGGTTTGTTTCTCTTCTTTCTCCTTTTTTTAATGGAATTATGTTATAATTAATTATTATATGGAGTTAAGTTTTTAATAAGTTGTCTCCAATTCTTTGTTCTTTTGTATGCTCACATTTTATGTGAAGAAAACTTTCAGACAAGCTACTATGACTAGTGACTTAGAAATTGAACTACTTGGGTATCCACATAATATTACTTTGAGAGATAGTAGTTTAGACGTCTTAGTAATTTGCCAACTTAATTTTTATTGGAACTACTCTATGACCATTATTTTTTTTTTATGTTTTTAGTGAGAACATTTAATTTTTTGCTTCAATCACATTATAATTGTAAAAAAATCGAGAAAATCAAAAAATCGAAAAAACTAAAAAAACCCGACTAAAAACAAAATTAAAAAACTGATTGTAAATTGGTTTAATTTGATTTATAGATTTAGAAAATCGACATTATTGGTTTGGTTATATTTTAATAAAACACCGAACCAACCCGACCTATGTACACCTCTATCTGTCACTATGGCAAACTCTTTCATTCCAAAATAAACCGGCATGCCACAGTATTTGATCCAGATTTCATCCATCTTTTTGCCCTCCTCCTTCAAATATTTATCATCCTTCACGTACTTGATCTTGTGCTTGAGAAGACCATATACCCTGATTATTTGGAAATGGGCATTGTTGTCCTCAACAACTCAAGAAAGTGTCCAAAGCAGCTCTTCTTAAAAAGTTTGTCTATTTTTTCCTCCTTTACTGTTTCCCTAAAATCATCAAAAGTTTTCCCGAGTGAAATTTAAGTGCAAAATCAAGAGTTAAATCTGCAGGGTTATCTATCGACATCTCAACTTGAAATCTGTCAGTACTAATAGTTTTGACAAGATCATGCTAGGAGTTCGTTCTTATTTCACGCCCATTGATGATGCATTATCATCATTTTGATTATCATCCTCTTTCTAACTTTTTACTTCCTCCTCTTATTCTTTATCTTCTTCTTCTTCCTCCTTACTTTTATTTTCCTTACCAGCCTCTACATACCCTTCTCTCTCCCCCCCCAACATCATTTTTATAACTTTTCTCAGCTTTACTTTTTCCTGACTGAGATTGTTCAAGAAGTTCCTCTGAATCCATCTGTACTCTAGCCTTTTTTGTTAGGTAGTCCGAAGTTGATCCACTTTCAGTTTATTTTCCTTTGAGAGACATCTTATAACTACAAATAACAGAAAAATAAAAAATACATTACATTTGACATCTGCATAATTTTTTAAAAAAAGGTAAGACAAATTTCAATAAATTTTTATACGCCACATTACAAAAAAAAATCCAACAGATAACTAATTAGTGGGAACAGATGAATCATCTGTTATGACAAATCATAAGCTGTTGCAACAGATGAAGTTTAAGATGGATGAGATCAAAATAGTCTTGCTACTGGTTTGTCGTATGCCAATAACTGAAATATTTGTTGCAACAGATGGGGAATCTATTTGAAGACCTATGTTAATATCTCCCAAACAGATGTTCCACCAGTTGCAACAGATGGACCAACAAAACCACCACCATCACCACCATCAATGCCACCAATGCCACTAATGCCAC
This sequence comes from Capsicum annuum, assembly GCF_002878395.1. Classification (NCBI taxonomy): domain Eukaryota; kingdom Viridiplantae; phylum Streptophyta; class Magnoliopsida; order Solanales; family Solanaceae; genus Capsicum; species Capsicum annuum. The sequence goes on from NW_025858429.1 coordinate 3,405, forward strand.
CAATATCTCCAATACCAACACCACCATCAAGACAACCACCAAGACCACCACCACCACCTCCAAGACCATCAACACCACCAATACTATGACCACCACCACTACCACCACTAACACTACTATCTCAACACCAATACCAACATCACCACCAATACCACCAATACCAACATCACCACCACCACTACCAATACTACTACCTCAATACCAATACCAACATCACCATCAATACCACCAATACCAACATCACCACCACCACTACCATCAACACCACCACCACCACTACCACCACTACTAACACCATTAATACTAACACCACCACCACCACCAACACTACCATTACTACCACCACCACTACTAATACCAACACCTACACCAATACCACTACCAAGACCACCACAAATACCATCCAAAAATACCACGATAGTCAACAAAATAGTGCAATAAAAACTAAGGTTTTCTCGGGTTCTTCCTACAATTTTATCATCAAAACTCAAAATTGTAAATCTATTTTATAAGATAATACAACTAAAAGTCTTTTTTTCATCATTAACTAAAAAACCCTAAATTTTAGAAAAAAAAACAGATATAGAACTCTTCTCAAATTCTCTAACCTGCGAAGACAGAGAAAACGACAGATACAAGCAAGAATAAAGTCAAAAATAACAACTATGTGATCGAAAATAGGAAGAAAATTAATCTGTTATGAAGGGTTAAGCAATATGTTGAGTAGTAGCTGTTTCTATTGTTTAGAGAGAAAGAAAAGAGCGAGAACTCAAGATTTGAAATAATGAAGCATTTTTGCCGCAAATGGATGATTTGTATGGGTTGATTTGTATTTTGGAAAAGAATGACAAGTTTTGAAAATGTTAATTTGGTCTGAATTGATCCTAATTAATTTTTTAAAAGAGATAAATTTTAACCGTTTCATCATAATAAATTGTATTAAGTTCAATTAAAACACTGATGAATTTAATATTAGCTTAATAATAAGAGAAATCAATTTACATATCTCAAATAATGAGATAATATTAATCGTTTTAATTCAGATTAATTGATTGGCGACTCAGGTTAGGAGAAACACAATACCAACTTCATGCAACTATAACGACTCAATTAAAAATGTAGTTACTCATCCATAATTCTAGCTAAATCAATTTAGGTATCTCAAATAATTAGTTAATATGAATTGTTTTAACTCAGATTGATCGATTGAC
>NW_025858430.1:0-2270 GCF_002878395.1 Capsicum annuum
GAGAATGGGGAGACAATCTAGCAAGAGTCATTTCGATTGTATGCCACGAGGTCCTTATGGATAAGGGGACAAGTGAATCATCGCTTTTGGGTGCAGGCAGCCCTCTAAAATCTATCCCATTGAATTCCATCATCTCATATTGTATTATGCCGTATCAGACCAGATAGATCTATTAAGTGAGATAAAGGGAGAAAACTCTAATTAGATTTTTTTTATATTGATAGGGATCCTCATTCATCCCTAGATTCCCATCACTACGGACTTATTATCCCTCCCTAACTAAATGGTAGTGGTCTAGGGAGCATAATTTCTAGAGCACGGGAGAATGTTGAGTAATGATTTCAGAAAGAACTGCCAGAAAGACACCTATAATGAGTGTAGTGACTACTAGAGCTGAGTTATGTCAAAAGGTATGGTATAGTGGCCTTTCTGAGTGAGCCTCTAGGATCTCTTATAAACCCCCATGATATGGTAAAGGGTGGATATTAGGGGGACCAGTGAGTGGAGATTCCCTTGCACAGAGACAGATAAGGACAAACCCTCACCTTCGGTTTGGAGGGCGGGGATATCCCGACCCTACTATCATTATGCCTTTGCAATGTTACTTGGTTCAACTCTATTTATGATCTTTTATCGTATGTGGGACTCTCTATCTTCTTGGGTAGATAATCAATCATCTTTCATTTGGATAGTGAGTAGTTTTTATAATAATAAGTCAAGTCAATAATTAGAATTGGAGGAGTGAAAGCCACTTGACTGGTAGGAGAGGAGAGAAAACCTAGGATGGCTTGGTAAGTAAGCAATCCATTATGTGGGTGCCAATTCCAAGTTCCTTCTCATCTATCTATTTTTAAGTCACGATCAGAATAAAGATATCTTTTTTCTTTAGCTTTAGAATGAAGTAGGGAAAAGGACCATTTGTACCACTATCCTTCCCCAAAGATTCGGTTAGTTTACATAGACTTTTATTTTCCTTATGCAACTTTCTTGCCTTAAGAAAAGAATTTCATTACATTTTCTGGATAAATTTGGAAAAAAGTCGCATCTTCTATGAAGGCCTAAGGAAGAGCACATTCATGTGCAGTTGATTCTTGAATGAAGTGAAAAATGACAACAACTCCCTCTTACCAATAGCAGGAAATGCAAAAAGATCGCTAACGCCCCTTGTATTTCCCTCTTTGAGTTGGCCTATCAGAAAGAAAAAATGAGTGAATGCGCTAGATGTCTACTATTTTTTCAAATTACTGGTACTATCTTAGAGTGAGAACCTAGTCCATAGCTTTACTTACCAGTTATCTATTGATTGCCTTCTTTCCTATTACCAACAAGTTCAATTAGAATCCTACAAAAAGATTGTACCTACCAATCAAATAAGTAGATAGAGTAGAAGAGAAGGCCTGGAACAAGGTTGACTGAGACTTCCAACAACAAGAGAAGGGAAGAGAGAAAGCAAGATAGAAACTTCATACTTTATTACCTAACAAAATGCCTTCCTCTGATTCCTAGAATAAGAGGGATCTTGCTTCTTCAATGCCGTAGTCTTAGTCTAGGAATGCACTATAAAGCTATAGAGAAATTACTGGAAATGAGAGAGAGATGCGAGTGTCAATCATTCTATTAGCATGCTCAAAGAGTTCTTTCCAGAAGATGGAGAAGGAGAGAATAGACTTATAGCCTCTCTCTCATATTCACTTGCAAAGCCATGACATAGATAGTAGACAGTAAGCTTTCTTATAGCCAGTTACTGCGATTGATTGAGAAGAGAGTGCTTGTCTAACTGTTAGTAAGGGTATGCTAATAGATGGAGGATCTTTCAATCCTATAATAAGAAAGTAGCTTGTCTGCTGTACTAGATATTGCATTGAATATATTCATCTGCAATTTGTATATGAAGTTGATTTGCATCCTTGTCTAGCAGTTAGCTAAGTAAGAAGTTATGATCGAGGAAGCCCCGCCAAGTAGTGCCTCTACTCTACTAGTCCTAGTACTAGATACTAGTTAGACTTTATGGTTACCAGTGGCATAAGATCCTTCTCTGCTTTTCTAACTCAAGCCAGATAGTAGTAATCACTCGAAATAGCCATGGAACATATGCAAGTCAAGATTGAAAGATAAGAAAGGTAAGTCAAAATAGAAATAAATCCTTTGCCAGAGCAGTAGCCAGAGAAGAAAGAGCAGCAAGGCTAAAAGTGGTCTCAGGCATTCCAACTGCATGAACTCCAATCTTATCTATGTCACAGGTTTTATGATCACTAACGCACACAAACCAA
>NW_025858431.1:0-4076 GCF_002878395.1 Capsicum annuum
ACTGAAGAACGTTGTAGTAATTTAGATTTCAATCACACATCTAATACGGTGGTTTAAAAACTAATAAAGGCAATCACAGTATATGTTCCAAGGTTAATAACATACTATGATATCTTAATATGCAACCTCTCTCTTGTTCCCATAATAAACCATTATGTATGAACCTACAGTGTTTACATTTCCAACATCATCCTAAAAAGGCTAAAAATATGTGCATGAACCTAAAAAGGCTAAATTATGAGCCCGGGCCTAAAAAGGCTAAATTATGAGCATGAGCTCAAAAAGGCTAAATTATGTACATGAGTTTTAAAAGGCTAAACTATGAGCATGAGCCTAACATGACTAACACTTTGAACATAAATAAATAAGATAACGTATGAGCATAAGGGAGTTAGCTGGCTGACCGAGAAGACATAGGTCTAAATGAAAAATGTTCAAAACTATGTTTGCCTATGTAGGATAGAGATTATCCCGTAAGTCGGATGACTCTTTTTATGTATCCCAAAAAGGGCTACTTATGGATCCTTGCTAGCAAATCATGTCATGTCATGTAATACACCCGGCAAGGTATAGGATGACTTAGCAGATCAAACCGAGATTATACTCCATGAGCTGACATGGTGGTTTATGTCGGTTCACTACTTGCTCCCACAAATAACCAAAAGAAACAAATTTACTTACTTCGTCAATTATTAATTCAGTTTATACTCTTGTTCTTTTCCAGCTTATCTTCACTTAAATTTAAATTTTGTTTACATTGATAATCTCTTGTTTTACTATTTTCTTGGAATATTTTTACATGCCAATACATTCCACGTATCGACTGTTTTTGGCGCTACATCATTTCATGACATAAGTTTCGACTCTCAAATCCGTGACCAGGCGCATCATCAGGATCTCTATCTTCTTTCGTTGGTGAGCCTCTTTTTTACCTGGAGGCTGCTGAATGAGCTATGATGACTTCTTTATATTTTTCTTTCAATATTGTTACTTATTAGAGGCTTCAATAGCTAATGTAGTTGTCAAACGAATTTTGTTATTTCAGTCATTATTTATCATGACTATTAGTATTGTTCAATATAGGTGGTGTTAATAAACCTTGATGAAAGCATCTCTTCTTTAAGAAATCTTATCTCAATGCCATATTGTTTCCATTTTATTCTTTCATGTCGGTTGTATACACATGTGTTGTGTCAGAACGTTTACTCATACTAGCAATAGTGTCGGGTGCGTGCCACATCCAGGGCCTCGGCTTGGAGTGTGACACTTGGTTGGGATAAAATATGAATGACTGGGAACGATCAATGGATGCTACACCTCATCAGTGTTGGTGAATCTACAGGCTGACGTCCAAGCAAAGCCTTAGCTGCCACTGTAGCAAAATTCCAACAAGCAATCTAACATTAGCAGCAACAACAACAATAACAACATATACCTGTAGGCAAACCGGCCTGTACTCCCTAAAATGAATGAACAATCAGCCAAAATCTGCGATAAAACATGAATGAATGGGATCAATCATGGACGCCAGAGTTGGCCAAGGCGCAGGCCGACGTCCAAGCAAAGTCCTAGATGTCACTGTATCAAATTGCCTACATGCAATTTAATATTAGCAACAACTACATACATACACTCACAGTAGCAAAGGGTAGTCAGTTGAACAACACTACTGCATATATAAAAAAATCCTTCATCTAAACTTTATACCGCATATAAAGGAAATGCTTCATTGAAAAATGATTATGCATATATAGAAAATCCTTCATTGAAAAATAGGAAAAGGCTCAAATATGTCACTGAACTATTAGAAATGGCTCATTTATGCTATCAGTTAAAAGTTGAGCTCATTCATACCATCGCCGTTATAAAACTAGCTCATCCATTCCATTACTTTTTAACGGTGGTTTTCAAAAACAATTTTTCCATGTTTCCTTTTATTAGAGGTCCACGTCATTAATTAAAATAAGAAAAAAAGACTTAAATATGCCATTGAACTATCAGAAATAACTCATTTATGCCATCAGTTAAAAGTTCGGCTCATTCATGCGATCACCGTTATAAAATCAACTAACTCATGCCATTACTTTTTAATGATGGGTTTTTAAAAATAGCTTTGCCATGTGGTCTTTTATTAGAAGTCCAAGCCATTAATTAAAAGAAATTAATATTAATTTCAAAATATCTGAAATTAGGTAGTATCGGGATTATTTATTCCAACATTTATACCATAATGATGAGAGAAGTTATCCCATATACATGGCGGGATAATTGGAATAGCAGACTTCTTTTAAGCCGTTATTTGAAAATGATTTTTCAACAATGTATGCTCCACTAATTCGTGATGGGGGAAGTTATTCCATATGCACGACGGAATAATTGGGATAACAGACTTCATTAAAATCATTATTTGAAAATGATTTTTTCAATAATGTATACTCCCCTAATTTGTGATGGGAGAATGGAGAAGTTCTATTGGTACACCTCTTTCTTTTTCTTGCTTGCCCTAATTATTTATTGGTTTATTTTTTTACAACTTCGAAGTATATATTCGAGTCACTGGAATTAAAACTAATCAGTTACTGTAGGATAGAATTTTTGAGGTTTCTGTTAAGCGTAGCATTTATAATGATTTATAATCAACTAGAAATAGCCAAAGGATATACACTAATCACTATTTCTTCTGATTAGAAAAATAGTTGTTGTAGGAAAAAAATATTTTAATTGGTGTGGGTTGAGTTATGTTAAATGAATCGGTTGTTTTTAATGGGTCTAAGATATTTTTAAATTAATATTATTTTATTTTAATTAATGTCGCGGACCTCTAATAAAAGGCCACATGACAAAACTGTTTTTGAAAACTCACCATTAAAAAGTAATGACATGGGTAAACTGATTTTATAACGACGATGGTATAAATGGGTCATTTATGATAGTTTAATGACATATTTGAGCCTTTTTTTCTTATTTTAATTAATGACATGGACCTTTAATAAAAAGGCCACGTGGCAAAGCTGTTTTTGAAAACCACCGTTAAAAATGAATGGTATGGATGAACCGATCTTGTAACGGCGATGGCATGAATGAGCTAAAATTTTAACTGATGGTATAAATGAGTCATTTCTGATAGTTCAATGGCATATTTGAGCTTTTTCCCTTAAAAAATTATACTGCACATACTGAAAATTCTTCATCGAAATTGTTATGTACTTGCCCCTGCTTTTCTCTTGGTATGTTACTGGTGAAATCAATTTATACCTTATAATGTATCTCTCCTTCTATATGTCCATCTCCTGGTTTCTTGAAGGCTATGGTTTACGAAAAGAACGTTGTTAGAGTTGTGACCGAATTTTATTGATTCAGCCCTGAAAGTTTTACGGTGCAATTCATGTTTGCGATTTTTTGTGGGGTTAGTGGTGGTAGCGTAGGGATTGTTGGGTTCGAAATCGAGAGGGTATCATGCGGAAGCAATTAGTTGCAAACTATCGTAGTGATAATTCAGACGATAAAGAAAAACATACTAAAAAATATATTATTGATATAATTTGGTCAAGTGACCTACATATTGAAAACTAATATAAAAAAACATTAAAAACTATGGGGAGAAAATCTCCCCCTAAACGAGACTCTTTAAACGACTATATTGTGGATGCTACTATGTTATGGTATGAGAAGGGGTCTTCTATTTATAGATGTCCAAAACTTTTCCTCTAAGAAAGAGGTTAGCAAATATTCTTTCAGGAAAAGTAAAAGTAATTATGGTAACTTTTATTTTCCTTTCAAGAAAAAATAAAACTTAAATATAGTAAGAAAATCAGGGCAAAACCCTAACAGGGATCGGGCCGATCACCCCCGCGGTATGGACCTTTATGTTTTTGAGCCTAGGACCTATTTGAACGCACGTATTATATAAGTGCATTTAGTGGGTCGTTTTGGACGTCACAAAAATTACATCATTAAAACTACGTCTCCTACACTGTACTCCTCTCCATTATAGCGAATTTCTCTGTCTCTGTCCGTGATTTTTCCCACAAGGGTTTCCACGTAAATCTTTGTGTTCTTTTTTTTCTTTTGCTTGT
>NW_025858432.1:0-2787 GCF_002878395.1 Capsicum annuum
GGAAGTGTAGAGTGTAGAAATGTAACCTTGTGGATCATAGGAAGTGTGTTTTCCCCCTTGTTTAGCATTAGGTCAGACTCCATGCTCCTCATTACAAGGGAATAGTTCACGTTTTCCCTTTGGACTCACTCCTTCATCACTTGTCCCAAAATAGGGACTTTCGGTCAAGGGCTTAAAGGGAACTTTCTTGGGCTTCTCCTCGGGACTTCTAGGGTCTTGAACCTGCACATGATAAGAGCAAATACTAGGCAAAATGCTAGCATTTGGGTTAGTGAATAACAAGGGTCCTTTGTGGACAAGATCCATAATCAAGCATTTTTTCCCCTTCCAACTTTACTACCCATGGTTTCCCCTTCCTTTTCCCTTCTTTCTTCACACTCTTCTTGTACCTCACCATTTATTTTCTCTCCATATTGAGGCTTGGCCTCACTCTCTTTGGTTTCTAACTCTTGGAGAGGATTCATTGGGTTTTGTGAAGTATAGGATCTTTGGACTTGAGGTGTTTGGACTTGTGAAAGTAGCCTTTGGTCAAGTGAGTTTGGAACTTGGTGGTTTAAATTTTGAGGAGATTTTGGTGGACCTAGTCTATCAACCCTCGTTTTAATTCTAATCATGTATCTCCTAAAAGCATCCCTATCGTTCTTCATATCTCTAATAAAAGCATCATTATTTTCCACCACTTTTCGGGCAAAGGCATCACTAGCACTCTTCATTTCTCGGCCCAAGGCATCAATCCGAGTCATCAAGGCTCCAATAACATCAATTCCCAAAGGTTGGGAAGTAGTTCCTTCGGATTCCATGGCAAATGTACCTAAAAGAACAAAAAAACAGCAAGCAAACAACCTACAAAATGAGCAAACAAGTTAGTTCAAAAGCCTCACTTCACTCTCACTCAACCTCACCTCACACTTGGCTTTACAAGTGATGAAAACTTGGCAATACTCGGCAAGTGAATGAGTGGTGAATAAGCTTTGGCCCGAAATGGTGTTTGTTTGATATGACTCAAATAAAAATGATGTGCAGACTTGAACCAACAAACTACTATGAATTTGAAAATGAGAAAAGCACACAAAAATCGAAGACACGAAATGAACGGACTCTAATCTAATTATCAACCTAGTAGGTAATTACTGGTTTGGTAATTAGTGGTAGAATCAACACAAACGTAACTAGAAACAACAAATATAAACTTAGAACTCAATTTGATCGTTTGTATAAGTGATGACGTGGCAGCTTGTGATTGGACGTCACTTTTCAAAATTTTCAAATCTCAATTTACTTTTTTCGGCCAAACACACTTAGGAGAAGAAGAAATTTCATTTGGGAGGAAAAAATTGAAGGATTGGAGCCCTTTTGGAGCTTTGTAGTCAAAATGGATGGGTCCCCCCCTTGTACTTTCAATTGTACTTGATTATTCCATTTGTCTCTTCTTTCTTTTGGATGATAATGAATATGCCAAGGAATATTCTTTCATAAACACTAAGTATTTCTTTTGGATGATAATGAATATGCCAAGGAATATTCTTTCATAAACACTAAGTACACTCTTTTTCTTCTCTTTTTTTGGATCAAACACGCTCTTTGAATATTCTTTCTTAGCAAGACTTGATGAAGATGGAAAACAAGATGAATATTTAAGAGTTGACCAAAGTTTGACCCCTAACCAAATGAACCCCAAATCTGGATTTTCTTGTGGGTCTAGGTTCCTTAGACCAAGGTGATCTCAAATAACAATAAATCACAATCAACCAACGTCCACAACATAAAAACCACACTGATCTAGCTTCTTGAAGCTTTAAAACGCCATAACCATGGTGGATCTAGCTCAAAATTGACCAAATCTTGTTCCAAATGTAGATCTAGACTGTTTAGGTGCTAAGGAGAAAGGATCTAGCACTTGACACCAAAAAAACACACAAAAACAAAGTAGATCTAAGATCTAAAAATCTGTCAAAACACAAAAGTGGGTTAACAAATTTTTTGTGAGATTTTTGATTTTCTACACTCTTTTTTGTTGATTTTCTTCAAGGTAATCAATAATCCAAGACTTAGGGTTGTAGGAACAACCTTAAAAAGTGGCTCTGATACCAAATGATACAAAAAAACACTAGAAAAAATGAAATTGACACTAAGAATGCAAAAACCAGTAAACACACAAAGTGAATAATGACACAAACAAAGGGGATGAAGAAGAAGAATGCTTGAAATTAAAAGATAGATAGAAAGACACTTACTTCTACCAAGTGATTAACAAAAGATGGTGTATCAAACCATCAATCACACCTCACCAATAGAAGCTCAAACCTTCCTCTTAGGTGGACCAAAGGAATTCAAACTTCTCAAAACCTACCTTTCTTGCCAAATGCTCAACACAAGTGAAGAATCCACCTCACTTGCATAGAACCTTCAAATTTTGGTTTCTCTCTCTTAAGGAGAAGGAGAATACTACAAGCTAACACTAATATTACAATCTGAAAATTCACTCATTTCATTATGTCAAAAACTAAGGAAAATAAGAGCTAAGGTGCCTATTTATACTATTACAAAAAAAGAATAAAATACCCTTAATATAATGAAGGGTGCTCCTTTGGAGTGTAAAAAGAAAGTATTAAAGGACCATAATATCCCTAACTTAGGGTGCCTCTTGAGTGTGATTTTGGAGTGCAAAATGTCTTCAATTCCCTTCACTTGAGGCGCCTATTGAGTGTATCAGTTCTCTTCCTTTTATTCTCTTGAACAAGGCTTCAAAATACTCCAAAAAAAAAGACTTCAATTGCGTGCCAATTC
>NW_025858433.1:0-1688 GCF_002878395.1 Capsicum annuum
TGAGACTCACTAACAAAAGTAATTTGAGTATTTTAACCGTCAAATACACATTATTATCAAATAATGAAAGACTAACCAAAATTATAAGAAGTAGAAAAGGTCAACTCTACCTCTAAGAGCTCACCCTATCTCCATACTCTATGCAACATGATCGTAATATCAACAATGGCAAGTAGTACTAAGATCTACACCAAAATGGTACAGAAGTGTAATATGAGTACCAAAGCTACTGTTACTTAGTAGGCATCATTGACCAACTGAGTTAAATCATAATACAAGTATAATAAATTTGCAAATAAGTAAGCCAATTCAAGGTAAAAGGGAAAACCTAGAATAATTCACCATGTACTATAAATAGGTAAATAAACAGTACAAAATTATAATAACATAAAGGAACACATAACTATCACTACAAAACTAGCCCTTATAAGCCAGTAAGCATGGATAAATACATAACTTAATGAGCCCCCTATAAGCCCGAAGAAAGCACATAAAGGGCCGCTTTAGCGGATGCACTAGTTGTAGACTTGGAATTTTTTCAAGTCTCCGTCAACATTTAGGGTTTGTTCAAAATCTCATATTGCATACTAACTATGCTACCGTATCACATTCAAAATTTTAGACTCAATGAAGCAGTAAAAATTTGGTTTTGAGGTTGTTTCAACAAAAAGTGAGTCCCATATCAAAGTGCTATTGTTCTTAATTTTTGGTCAATTGCCTAAAATGAGTGTGGATGCCTTTGGACCGAAACCAAGGATATACAAAGACTAAAATATGTGTTCCAATGCTTTTGGAACTATCATATTTGGAATAGGATTTACTTAACTAATGTTTTTACCCGGTAGCAAATTCTTACTAGCGAAGACTTCAAAATAAAAAGTTGGTTGTAAAAACCAAATGAACTTTCCAATAACTAAACTATCCGTTCCAGCAAGTCATAAATAACTTTGGGAAGCTATAGGAAAGCACTAAATGGTAAAAATATGTGTAAATGCACAAAATGACCAGGAGTTTCATTAAAAACAATATCAATCTAGTTAGCCAATTCAAGTAGCCCTTTATATTTTAGATGGGCAGCCTAGTTATAGTGATTTTGGGGGTTAGGATACTATTCTACCATTGAAGTATATTTATATATATTCTTCATGCTTAGGTGGCCATTTGGATGAGTTCGACTATTTATTTAGCCTAGAGTGCTTGGGGTTTTCTATGATTGTGTGTTTGGTTGTCTTTTTGTAAGACCCACAAAATTCTAAGCTTAAATCAGACCTTAGAGCTTGATAAGAGGTCCCATACTTAGAAATTTCAGCTAAGTGTTTACAATTAGAATTATTTTTAGCCTCATAAGTTAGTGATCCTACTTCCCAACCCTAAAGACCTTAAAGTATCGGTTTTTAGGTTGATTCATGATCAAGTATGTCAGTAGGTGTTCTCGGATAAGTGTCATATTTTTCAAAAATCATTTGAATCATGTTTGGAAGTCCGAACCAGTGGATCAACATGATCTCAATGCGCCACATCGCCTATCGCATTGATAAATGTTTTTTCCAGCTCCAAGTGCCAATTTCCATTAAGCCGATGCGAACTTGATGAGGTGTGTCAGCCATCGCATCGACCACATCAAGCTTCAAGAAATTCACCATCAACCTTCATTAATTCAAGTACCAAGGTATGTGAAGTGTTCATCC
>NW_025858434.1:0-1373 GCF_002878395.1 Capsicum annuum
TGTTTAATTCTATTAGCAACATATTTCATATATTTATAATCTATAATATATAATGTATAATGTATAATCTATAATCTATATCTATATCTGTATCTATAATCTATAATATATTAAAAGTGTGAAGATCCATAGAAATATGATTTGTACCTTTTACCCTTCATTAAAAGTTTTTGTAATAAATAAAATTATCTTTTCATCTTTTTTCTAATATTAAATATTGGTTATAATGAATTTATTACAAATTTAAAAAAAAGGACAAGAAATTCTTTTCCAAATAAAATAGATTTGCCCCAAAATAATAGGCTAGCTACATGACTTACTAAAAATAGGTAAAAGTGAAGTTATAACAAAACCGAATACGAAAAGAACATAAAGACTTCACATTGGAATAGCAATAAATATCGAACCAACATGGGTTGTGGTGCAGCGGATGGAGCTGCTCCACCCTTAACCAGAGGTCGAGGGTTCGACCCTGGGCATGGAGAAAATTCTGTTGGGAGTGTTACCCCCCGAATGGGGCCCTATCCGGTACGAATCCGGATTAATCGAACTCCAATGTGGGTACCAAACACCGGATGAAAAACTAAAAAAAAAAACAATAGATATCGAAAGTATTCGGGACGACTTCTAATCAAACTACGTAAGAGGTGCAAAAACTGCGACAGAGCATGCATTACACACGAGTTACGAGGGAAATCTCATTGTCTATGAGTTCATATATGTCTATGGTAGAGGTGAATTTGATACTCTTTTTTACTTTTTCTTTTCTTAACTTATATATATAGAGAGAGATTCAAGTGTGAGTGTAAAGCAAATATACTGTTGTGGAGTTTTTTATTGACATCCTTATTACTTTTATTTTCTTTTTAAGAAAGTAAAACTTAAATTTGATAAAAAAATCAAGATAAAAATCTTTTAACATTTTGGCCTTCGTTAAAAGGCTATGCAATAGGGCAAATATCACATCACAACATAAACAAGATTGAGTTCAACCATGAAGCAGCAAACAAAAGAGAGAGTATATTACAAATACAAGCTACAAGTTGTAAAACATGAAGTACAAACTACTCTAGCATACCACTACCGCCCATTGTTACTAAGTTCCAATAAGACCCTTGGTTAGAATCCTTAGTCATATTTTAATCAAGACCCTTTAACAAACAAAACTCAGCTCCTAATTAAGGTAAGTGAAAGTTCTCAACTTTTCCACTGTGAACAGAAAAAAGTTAGGTTGCTCGGACTTTTTTTAAATGTCAATAAATATGTGTCGGATTCTTTAAAAGTATATTCTTTTAGGATCCAACATGAATACGGTAGCATTTTTTTAGAGTCCAAGCAACATAGACTAAAAAGATTCCACAAAATCATCTTTT
>NW_025858435.1:0-1212 GCF_002878395.1 Capsicum annuum
GAGGAGCCATCCTTTGATAAATGAAACGATATATCCTCCGATGAAAGTTGTGATGTTCATAATAAAATTCCCAACCTAACACATTCAAGTTATAAGAAACATTGTTTCAAAGGCACAACAACGTACCCAGTGTATTTCCATCAAGTGGTGTCTGGGGAGGGTAATGTGTACGCAGTCCATACCTCTACCTCAGATGAAGTAGAGATCAGGTTGTTTCCGATATCTTTATGAATAAAATGTACATAATACGAGAGTAACTGCGGAGGTGTCACGTATGAGCATGCACTTATTGTTCAGCCTCAAATCTAGATGGTTGCAGTATTAGTCGAATCCATTTGTTGTATATACTTCAATTATCGTATCATTTTGTTGTAGTTACTGTTCTCTTTCTTTTTTAGAATGCTTTGTCATGTCTTGTTTAGTATCTTTCCTTGGTTTCTCCACTACTATTATTTTCTCGAGCCGAGGGTCTACCGGAAACAGACTCTCTATCTCCCAAGATATGGGTACGTAAGGGTAGGTACACACTACCCTCCCCAAACCCCACTTGTGGGATTACACTAGGTATGTTGTCGACACAGTTTGAAGCTAAGTTGCTCGGACTCTCCAAAAATGTAGCCGCACCCGTGTTGGATCCTCCAAAAATGCACTACTTTTGAAGGATCCGACACGCACCCGATGACATTTTTGAAGAGTCCGAACACCATAGGTTTGAAGTATGAAGGTCATCCCAAAACCTATGGTGCTCAGACTCTTCAAATATAATATCTTACCCATGTCGGATCCTCCAAAGACATATTACTTTTGAAAACTCCGACACTCACCCCTTGGCATTTTTGAAGAGTCCGAGCAACATAGCCTAAAACAACGATAGTGTCAGTAATATAATGCTACAACAATAGTTACCAGGACGTTAGAACTAACCTTTTCGCCCATGGCTTCTTGAAGTAGAATAGTATCACCCGACATTCTTTCAATAAACTCCCCTGTAGCTGATTGTGTATCGAAGAATTCAATATCTTGTCGTAAGATTGATTTCAAGTATAAGCATTTTATCCGAGTCGCTTGCCTTTCCCCAGTAACCGTCCAACACGCTACCTCTGCAATGGTTGAATGGACATCAAGAGTTAAACATTAAACATGTCGTGTCAAGTACAGTTATCGAATTCATCTGAATGCAGTACTTCCAACGCAGAGCATGAAGTTACGTAT
>NW_025858436.1:0-8269 GCF_002878395.1 Capsicum annuum
CAAATATATCGCTCAACTTTACGATTTAAAACGGATTTATCCCTTGTTAAAAAAGTAGAGCATATATACCTTCTAGAAAGAATACATCTTAGAGAGCTAGACGAGTTGCATTAATTCAAAACTTGTTACAAAAAAAAAAGAGGAGAAGAATAAAATCAATTGAATAAAGAAAATGACAAATATACTACTCAATTTTGCGATTTAGAACGGATCTATCCCTCATTAAAAATGTAGAGCAGATATATCCTCGGTGTTTATCAAATGATGCATATATACCCTCATTATTTAACAAACTAGTGTAGTACCTGCGGGATGCGCGGACAACATTTCTTTTAGAAAAAAATCATAAGAATTGATTTATAAAAAAGCTTAACATTGCTTTTAGGTTCCAATGCCCTACCATATCTTTCCGGATAAATTTTACTGTCTCCTCTAACACTGCTTTTCTCTTGTTGCTCCTTGTGGTTAATTGTATTGATATCTGACAATTTTGGGGTTGATCAGTTGAAGTAAAACACTCAAGCAATGGATCCTCGGAAAGAGATCTGCAAAATGGCTGGCAGGTTCCCTGCATATGTTGAGTTTTATGGCCTTAAAAATCCAGTCAGGAGCATATACTTTTTGCCAAAAGGAAGAGATCAGGATAATAGTAATGCATAGCAATGCACTTGATACAAACCTACAATAAAGAAAGATCATAGACAGGGTAAAATTTGATCACGAGCTTCATAAACTACCTTCCACCATAGCCGAATTGAATGATCAAAGCTTGAGGTTACCAAAAGATTATCATTTTCCATCTTGCTACTATACAAGTATGTCTCTTCCCATGGAATCAATCTGCAGCTAGTAGTATTATGATTATTGATACACATATTAAACAGAAATGGCATACTAAGACAATAACATATTTATAACTGAAGTAAATGATCCTGAATTAGATAATCTAGAACCTTAGAATGTTGACTTACCAAATTTGTATGTTATATAGAATTCCCTCTCTCTCGCCCACCTCCCATAACCCCCACGCAAAAAAAAGGAATCATGTCCTCAATGGACAAGCACACCAGTTTTGAATGAGAAAGAACCTTCCTGCTAATTGCAGTGTATTCTTCAATTAGATAATTGCAGATGAGTTCGACGTATCCATCTGGATTACCACACTATGATAACACTCGAATAAAAAGAAAATATACAACAACTCTAACCTCAGAGAAGTAATTCTAGCAGTGTGATCCCTGAGTGTGACATATGGATCTCTTCCATAGAGAAAACTGTTGATGTTCAATACATGAACTGAAGAGCCCTGCATACAAGCTATCAACAAAAATCATGTCATATAAATAGTATAGTTTAATATTTATCTCATTTTAAAACTGGCTGCCCAATGATCAACTTTCAAGGGGCAAGAAAGAAAACAAAAATTTTGATGAAATATATGAAATTTGTGATTTTGAGTGAGCAGATATACCCTCGGTGTTTAACAAGTGATGCATATATACCCTCGTTATTTAACAAATGATGTATATTTAACTTTTTTGGTAAATCGCAATGAAGGGTATATTTACACCTTTTCCTTGAATAAATTGAGTTTGATCATATCTTTTAACCAATTCAAACACTCTGTAGTTGAGGGGTTTAGTGAGGTCAGTAGTTACTCTTGCCTTCACTAATCTTGGTCTGTTTTTGACACCTATGTTGCTCGGACTTTTAAGAATTTCAGTGGGTACATGTCGAATTCTTCAAAAGTAGCACATTTTGAAGGATCTGATATTAATGTGGTAGTATTTTTTAAGAGTTTGAACAATTTAATTTGGCACCAGTAGCAAATTCAAGACATTGTAGAACACTTATCAATGATGATGATTCTGTAAACGATCTCATCTGAAAGTGTAAGTAATTCAATATAAACAGATATTTATTTATATAGGTTTGCTATCACTAATACATCAATGTTGTCACCTAAAAGTTTATCTTGTTCTACACCAGATACATTTGTCTATATATATAGGTTTGCAAGAACTATACAAAAATAATATATATATGCCTACGAATGTGGGAATCAAAATCAGAAATTTGGCAAAGAGGGTGCAAGTTTTATTCTCAATTGTGTTAAGGGTGTACAAAATTAATACACTTATAATAACTAACATTTAACCTCTATATACCACATAATTTTTCGACAAAGGGTGAGCACCGAAGCACCTTATGCCTAAGGTGACTTTGCCCATGCTCAACACTCTCCCGCGTGTATAAGTTTGGTCGAGTTAATGACTCGCTCATTTAATAATCCAATCGTCTTTAACCCATGTAAAATTAATTCATTTTTTAGGTTAAGTATGTAGTTAAAATTGACCTATGAATAATCTTATTAAAATATTTTAATATTTTTATTTGGTATGTTAAACAATCCATGGATGGGTAAAAAATTGATGAGATCCTTTATTCCTAAATCAAAGATTTCATATTCGAGCCTCCATGAATGAATCCGCCCACCCAAATAGACCACACTGGGACGTTCCTGCACCTTCCTGGCATGCCCCGATTGATTTTCAGCTAACAGCACGCCTGGAACCTGGGCCCACCCTCAAAACTGTGGGCTATAGCACACTGATTTGGCCTGAAACCTCCCCCGTTCACGCTGTTTTGCTCGTTTGACCACCCAAATTGACCCGCCCACCCAAACAGACCATACTAGAATGCTTACCAACCTCCCTGACACATTCCGATCAATTTTTAGCATACAGCACGGTCGGACCCCAGGCCCACCCCCAGAACCGTGGGCTATAGCAAATTAATTTGGCCTAAAAACGCCCCTTCTCGTCGTTTTTCCTATTGGACCATCTAAATGGACCTGAATACCAAAACGGCCTACACTGGGACGCTCCCCAACCTCTTTGGAATGACCTGGTCAATTTTTAACCCACAGCACGCCTGGAACCCGGGCCTACCCTCGAAACCGTGGGCTATAGCACACCAATTTAGCTTGAAAATGCCCTATTCACACTATTTCGCCCGTTTGACCATCCAAATGGCCCCGTCCACCTAAATGAACCACACTGGAACGCTCTCCAACCTCCCTGGTATGCCTCGATCAATTTTTGTCCCACAACAAGCCCGAACCTTGGGCCAACCCCCAGAACCGTAGGCTATAACACACTGATCCATCCGCGTGTTTCACTTGTTTGAACACCCAAATGGCCCTGCCCACCCGAACGGACCACACCAAAATGCTCTACAATTTCTTTGGCATGCTTCGATCAATTTTTAGTGCACAACATGACCACACCCTTGGCCCACCCCCTAAACCATGGTCTATAGCTTACTGATTTGGCCCAAAAATGCCCTATTCGCGTTTTTCGCCCGTTTGACCACCCAAATGGCCCCGTCCACCTAAACGAACCACACTGGGATTCTCCCCAAACCTCCCTGGCAGTCCCTAGTCGATTTTCAGCCCATAATACGCTCGGACACCTGGCCCACCCCCAGAACCTTGAGCTATAGCACATCGATTTAGCCCAAAAATGCCTCGTTCACACCGTTTTGCCTGTTTAACCAGACAAATGGCTCTGCCCACCCAAACGAACCATACTGGAACGCTCTACTACCTCTCTGGAATGCTTCAATTGATTAACGGCCCAGATCCTAAGCCCACCCCCAGAACCGTGGGTTATAGCACACCAATTTAGCTAAAAAATATTCGTTCGTGTTGTTTCGCCTGTTTGACAACCTAAATGGTCTAGCCCACCAAAACGGAACATTCTAGGACGCTCCCCAATCTCCCTGGCATGCCCCCTTTAATTTTTAGCCCACATCACGCCTGAACCCTGGGCTCACCCTTGAAACCATAGGCTATAGCACACTGATTAGGTCCGAAAATGGCCCATCGCGTCGTTTCGCCCATTTGACTACCCAAATAGCCTCTCCAACCTAAACGACCCATACTGGGATGCTCACCAACCTCCCTGGCATGCCTCGACCGATTTTGGCCCACAACACATCTGGACCACGAGCCCATCCTGGGAATCATCGGATATAGCATACCGATTTAGCCTAAAAACACCCTGTTAGCGTCGTTTCGCCTGTTTGATCACCCAATGGCCCCACCCACCCAAATGAACCATACTGGGATGCTCTCCAACCTCCCTGGAAGAGGACCCAGTCAAGTTTTGGCACACTGCACGCCCAGACCCTGGGTCTACCTCCAAAATCGTGGTATATTGCACCCCGATTTGGCCAAAAAATGCCTCGTTCCTGCCATTTCGCCTGTTTGACCACCCAAATGGCCTCGCCCACCTAACAAAACACACTGGGATATTCCCAAACCTCCCTAACATACCCCGATCAATTTTTGGTGCACAACACGTTCGAACCCCGGGCTCACCCCCAAAATCGTGGTCTATAGCACACCGAAATGGCACAAAAATTTCCCGTTCGTACTGTTTCGCTCGTTCGACCACCCAAATGGCCTCGATCACCCAAATGAACCACATTGGGACGCTCTGCAACCTCTTCCTGGAATGTCCCGATAGATTTTCAGCATACAACAAGCCCAAACCTGGGTCCACCCTAGAAACTGTGGGCTATAGCACACCGATTTAGTCTGAAAATGCCCCGTTCGCACCGTTTCACCCGTTTGACCACTCAAATGGCCCCGTCCATCCAAACGGACCATACTGGGATGCTTCCAAACCTCCTTGGCACGCCCCGATTGATTTTTTTAGCCCACAGCATGCCCAGACTCGAGGCCCACCTCGGGAACCGTGGGCTATAAGCACACCAATTTGGCCTAAAAATGATTCGTTCATATCGTTTCTCCTGTTTGACCACCCTAATAGCCCCGCCCATCAAAACAGACCATACTGGGACGCTCTCCAACCTCCCTGGTATGCCCTAATTGATTTTTGATCCACAAAATGCTTGGACCTCGGACCCACTCATGGAACTGTGGGCTATAGCATACCGATTTGGCTAAAAAATTCCTTGTTCGCACCATTTCGCATATTCGGCTACCCAAGTGGCCTCTCTTACCCAAACGGACTACATTGGGATGCTCCCCAACCTCCCTGACATGTCTCTTTAAATTTTTGACAAACAACGTGCCCGAACCCCGAGCCTACCTACAGAACCGTGGGCTATAACACAATGATTTGGCCTAAAAATGGTCTATTTGCGCCGTTTCTCCCGTTTGACCACCCAAATTTCCTTGCCCACCCAAATGGACCATACTGGAATGCTCCACAAACTCCTTGTCATGCCTCGATTGATCTTCGACGCACATCATTCTCGGACCTTGAGCCCACCTCCGGAACCGTGGTCTATAGCACTCCGATTAAGCTCAAAAATGTCCTGTTCATTCCGTTTTCCTCTTTTGACTACCCAAATAGCCCTACCACCCAATCGAACCACACCGGGATGCTCTCCAACCGCCCTAGCATGCCTCAGTCAATTTTTGACCCACAGCACGCTCGGACCCCGAGCCCACCCCTGTAACCGTAGGCTATAGCACACTGATTTGGCCCAAAAATATCTCGTTCGTGCTGTTTCACCCGTTTGACCACCCAAATGGCCTCGCCCACCCATGACCCAAATGGACCACACTTGGACGCTCTCTAATCTCTCTAGCATGCCCCGATTATTTTTTGGCCCACAGCACATCCGAACCCTGATCCCACCCAAAAAATTATGGGCTAACGCACTAATTTGGTCCAAAAATTTCCCGTTCACGTCGTTTCGCCCGTTTAACTACCTAATTAGCCCCTCCCTACCAAATGGACGATAATGGGATGCTCCCCAACCTCCCTGGCATGCCTCGATCGATTTTCGACCAATAGCACGCCTAGAACCCAGGCTCACCCCTTGAACCGTTGGCTATAGCACCCCGATTTATCCCTAAAATGCCCCGTTCATGCTATGTCTCCCGTTTGACCACCCAAATGGCCCTGCCCACCCAAACAGACCACACTAGGACTCTTCCCAACCTCTCTAGCACACCCAGTCAATTTTTAGACCACAACACGCTTGGACCTCGGGCCTACCCCTAGAACCGTGGGCTATAAAACACTGATTTGGACCGAAAATGCCTCATTCACCCTTCCTCTCGTATGACTATACAAATGGACCTGCCCACCCAAATGGAATAACCATGGGACTGTACTCAACCTCTCTTGCATGCCTCGGGCGATTTTTGACCCATAGCATGCCCGAACCCCGCTTCCACCCCCGAAACCATGGGCTATAGCTCATTGATTTGGCCTGAAAATGCCCCGTTCACATCGTTCGGCCCACGAAATGACCGAACCATGGGCCTACCCCCGGAACCGTAGTCTATAGCACATCGATTTTTCTTGAAAATGCCCCATTAGCGCTGTTTCACTCATTCAACCACCCAAATGGCCCCGTCCATCCAAATGGACCACACTAAGATACTCCCCAACCTCCCTGGCATGCCCCGGTATAGTTTTAAACCAAAACACGCTTGAACCCTAGGCCAACCCCCAGAACTGAGGGCTACAGCACACAGATTTGGCCCGAAAATGCCCCACTCGCGCCATTTTGCCCGTTTTACCACCCAAGTGGCCCCGCCCACCCATACGGACCGCACTGGGATACTCCCCAACCTCCCTAATATGCCTCGATTAATTTTTGGCCCAAATCACGCCCGGACTACAGGCCCACCCCAGGAACCCTAGGCTATAGCACATCGATTTGGCTCAAAAATGCCCTATTCATGCCGTTTCACTCCTTTGACCAGCAAAATAGCCCACCCACCCCAATGGTCCACACTGGGATACCCCAACGATCAATTTTCAGCAAGCCTGGACCCCGAGTCCACCCCCAGAATCATGGGCTATAGCACTCTGATTTGGCCTGAAAATACCCCATTCGTGCCGTTTCCCCCGTTTGACCACCCAAATTGTCTTGCCCACTCAAACGAACCACATTGGGATGCACCCTAACTTCTCTGAAATTCCTAGATCAATTTTTGGCCCACAGTATACCCAAACGCTGGGTCCACCCCTGAAACAGTGGGCTATAACACACTGATTTGGCCAGAAAATGCCTCGTTCGTGACATATCACCTATTTGACCTCCTAAATGGCCCTTCCCACCAAAACAGACCATATTGGGACGCACCCAAACCTCCCTAGCATTCCCAGTCAATTTTTGACCCATATCACACCCAGACCCTAGGCCCACCCCCGGAACCGTGGGCTATAGCACATCGATTTGGCTCGTAAATGCCTCATTTGCATTATTTCGCTCGTTTAACCACCTAAATGGCCCCGCCCACCCAAACGGACCGCATTGGGATGCTCCCCAATCTCCCTGGCATATCACAGATGTTTTTTGTCCCACAAGACGCCCGGACCTCGGGCCCACCCCAGAACCGTGGGCTATAACACACCAATTTGGCTAAAAAACACCTCATTCGCGTCGTCTAGCCCATTTGGCCACCTAAATAGCCCCACCCTACCCAAACAGACTATACTGGGACTCTACCCTACCTCCTTGTTATGCCCCAATTGGTTTTTAACCAACAGCACGACTGAACCCAGGGCCCACCCCCGGAACCGTGGGCTATAGCACACCAATTTGGCTCAATAATGTCTCGTTCCCACGATTTCACTCGTTTGACCACCTAAATGGCCTCACCCAAACAAACGAATTACACTGGGATGTTCCCCAATCGCCCTAGCATGCCCCAGTCTATTTTCGGCCCAAAACACGCTTGGACCCCGAGCACCCCCAGGACCATGGGCTATAGCACATTGATTTATCCCAAAAATGCCCCGTTCGCTTTGTTTCGCCGCCCAAATAGCCCAGCCCACCCAAACGACCACACTTTGATGCTCCTCAACCTCCCTGGCAAGCTCCAAGCTATTTTTTAGCCTACAGTACGATTGGACCTCGGGCCCACCCCTAAAATCGTGGGCTATAGCACATGAATTTGGCCCAAAAATGCCCCGTTCATTCCATTTTGCCCGTTTGACCAGCAAAATGGCCCCGCCCACCCAAGCAGATCATACTGAGATGCTTCCCAGCCTCTCTGGCATGCCTCAATCGATTTTTGACCCACAACATTCCAGGACCCTGGGCCAATCCCCTGAACCAAGGGCTATATACATCGATTTGGCCCAAGACTGCCCCGTTCGCGTTGTTTCGCCTATTTAACCACCGAAATAGCCCCGCTCACCCAAACAGACCACACTTGGATGCTCCCCAACCCCCTGGCACCCCCCAACCAGTTTTAAACACACAGCATGCT
>NW_025858437.1:0-1916 GCF_002878395.1 Capsicum annuum
TATAAATATAATATATACATATTATATAGCGACGATATATTAATGACATAAGATAAACCCACCGATAATTTATCTGAGTATATGTGAAATACAATGGGGTAGTAAAATCGGGTATGTGATGTATATGGTATGTATATGAAATACGTCGCATTATATTACTGGATAGTATACTCGTGTACGTATGTGATGTATATAGTACGTATTGATATAGTTGATAGTGTGTATATATATGTGTGTGTATGTATAGGTATATATATAGTATATACAAATTATATAGTGAAGGTCTATTAATGACATAAGATAAACCAACCGATAATTCAACTGAGTATCTGTGAAATACGTTATATATTATTATGGGGTAGTAAAATCAGGTATGTGATGTATATAGTACGTATTTGAATGCTGATAGCCAATTGAATATATTTATATATGCGTATATCTCGTGTGGTAATGAATAGATGTACTATTTTGTGTCAATATAATGTAGACACACGTATATTGTTGAAGTTGTAATAAGGTAAGACATGTATTACAAGGTATATTTAGGGGAGGGGGGAAGGAAGTAGAGGAGGGAGACAGAAAATTGAATCCTAAAACTAACATATACTTACCATTTGCTTTGAATTTTGAATTTTGAACGACCGCCAAATTTTGGCAGTGAATTTGAGTTTTTTCGCTTAAAAATTTTGTATCTGAATATATGTGAAATACGTTGTATATTATTATGGGATAGTAAAATCATATATGTGATGTTTATAGTACGTATTTGAAAGCTGATAGACAATTGAATATATGTATATATACAATTGGAACCAAATACATACACAAACACAAAAAACTGCATACGCACATACACCGACCTTTCTTTCAAAAATTCATCGACTTCCGCTGTCGCAAAGCTTCCACCTCCGCCGAGCTTCCACCGTTGACATCACCACTAGCAAAGAAAAAACCACCCATTGAGGTATCTGTAGGTAAGTATTCTGAGATTTTGAAGGAACCAAAAGACATGAGAAATATAAATTTTCTATAACAATTACTCTCTAGTGCCAAATCCGGACAGGTTGTAAACAGTAGACATAAAAAATACTGCTTTTTTAAGCCAACCTCTCCGTCGTATTCTTCAAGTCAAATTTTCCATTTTCAACAGTGTTAGCTCTTCCATTTGTCTTAGTTCTTGCATTACTTGAAGATGATAGTAAAGCTTGAGCGCCTTACTGTGTAAACGGGGTGACATCAACATTTGAGTTGTACAATTTTGAGAAAAGACGTTTAAGAGCTACTAAGTAGTTACTTGAGGATTTGAGCCTTAATGAACAAAATAGTCAGATAACATAAACTAAACAACTCTTTGTAGAATATAATGGAAGTTAGGAAATCATTAAGGGATCAGAAATGACCATTTCATTGTTATAGGGTGGCAGTACATATTCCATGAACTTAATGTTGTATTACTTGATTAATAGTTTGAGTTCACAGAAAGTTGTAGTAGTCTATGTTTTAATTTGCTAAGCTCATCATTCTCGATGTTGCAGCTTCCTGTGAGAGAATCTATAAGCAGATTGAAGCTGACATTTTGAAATATCAAGAAATTAAGAAAAATATCAAAGGTATGTTGACATAGTGAAGCCGCGTGGGGCTATCTTCGATTCACTATTATTGTTATATTCTTGTTATTGTTCATATTGAAGTCTAGTGAAGCCGTGTGTGGCCTTTTTCTATTCACTAGTATTGTTGTTATCTTCTTGTTATTGTTCATATTGAAGTCTAGTGAAGCCGTGTGTGGCCTTGTTCGATTCACTAGCATTGTTGTTGACATTTTGTTGGTCTTGTTGTTGCTTGTTTTGAATGTGGTTTGGTTGTTGACTTAGTAACTTGAAAATGGTTAATTGTAGGGACTTTAAAGGGGATTTTTT
>NW_025858438.1:0-1972 GCF_002878395.1 Capsicum annuum
GCAGGGCCCGAGGCACTTGCTAACGAGCAGGCGGGACAAGACTGACTTGAAAAGACGCTCTACTTGAAAGGCAATGGCTTTGAGGCTCTGGGTGAGAGACTGCATGGAAAAGCTCGATAAACGTCCTCCTAGCTTTGGAGAATAGATTCATTTCACCGATGCTTCGATCACTTCTCGCCCGGGACTTCTTCCTTGAGATCTATCTCTGGAGAAGCTTACTATTTCGCTTTAGGAGGTTGGTTCATAGGTACAACCTTTGTAACTTCATGGTATACCCATGGATTCAGCTCGTGCCGTAAGGTGTTGGGTTAAGTCCCGCAACGAGCGCAACCCTTGTGTTTAGTTGCCATCGTTGAGTTTGGAACCCTGAACAGACTGCCGGTGATAAGCCGGAGGAAGGTGATGATGACTTGAGCCTTTAGGAGTGCAGGCACGACTAGCTTACTCCAACCTTCTTGTGTGACCGCAACTTTTGTACGGGCTCTGATTGAAAGGAAAATCCTTAGACGAAAGAGTGGTCTTTCAGGATTGGTCGTTGTGTGTCACCACCTCCCACCTATCCTACACATTCGATTAAGGTTGTCACTGCGAAGCTATAGTTAAGGTGCACGGGGTCTTACCGTCTAGCCGTTGGTACTCATTTCCATTAGGGCGGATGCATTCCCATTGTAACGGCGGCGGAGGGTGCCTCCGGGTCGCAGCGGTTCTTCCATGTCAACTTAGTTGAAAAGCATCCTAGAGATTGATTGGCTTTTCCAGTACTAGGCTTTTGCTTTCTTGTAGTTCTTCTCTTTACATCTACCTCCAAAACAAAAAGGACGACGAAATTTCTACCTAAAGGATAAGGCAGAATCTATCAAATCAAGAGAAGGCTACACTTGCGTGTTTTCGCGCTTGGCCCTTAAAGTGGTTCCGAATGACCTTGAGGAGGCCCCGGCGCAGCACCTTTCTCGCTCGAAGGATCTATGAAAAGAACGTCCCACTACGAATTCCTATCCCATTAATAAAGTACAGATAAATAATATATTCCAAGTCTGACTTTTAAAGCATACGCATTGAAAAAAACCTTTGGCTTTGGACTACGCTCTGCTCTCTCGCGACCCCTACTCTAACCCAGCTCACGTACCGCTTTAATGGGCGAACAGCCCAACCCTTGGAACATACTACAGCCCCAGGTGGCGAAGAGCCGACATCGAGGTGCCAAACCTTCCCCTCGATGTGACAGAATCCTACCAATCTAAATCAAAGTTTCCAACAGTGAAAGGCTGCCCCTGTCGGTGGGTTGCTTAGGTCCATGTAGTCCAAATCTCCGCTTAGGAAAGAAGTCCAAGTTGACTTTTTGCGAAAGGGAAAATGGCTTTCTGTTAGAGAGTGATCGAGAGAAATTTTCAGTTGGGAGCCATTCTTTTGTAGCTAGGAGACATTGTTGTTATGTTTTCCAGTTATGAGCCATTGTTGTGTGGTCCCTTTCGAGCGGTTCCTTCTTTTCTTTTTTCGATGATTTAAAGGCGACAGCTCTTTTCACCAAGGAATTGGGGCTTAGCGCCGGGCAGCTAAGTTGGTATGGAAGAACTGCTGCACCGCGGGAAATCCTTCTCTTGGAACTCCAACACTTGGGTTGAACAAAAAAGTTAGGGTCGATCGGAGGAGGCCTTACCTCTTAGATGACCCAAGCAAGTCATTAAGCTATTGGATGGATCCTCCTAACTGTAGTTACTTAAGGTCGAGTAGTAGACGGGTGAGGCCCACAGCGCCCGAGACTACACTACGTAGGTACCTGTGCAGGTGAGGTCAACGAAATCTTTCAATTTCTTATTTTACGCGAAGCTCGTCTTGGAAATGTTTGAGATTTCTTTGAGGCTCCAGTTGTGAACCGTTCCTGGAAGACTGAAACAACTGATCCACAGTTGGTTCGTGTTAATGATTGGTTGACTTGAAAGGGTCTTGTCCTCAAATAGAACATGTGTGTTGG
>NW_025858439.1:0-2893 GCF_002878395.1 Capsicum annuum
CTACCGATGTTATATTTTCTTACATGTTTATTCTTATCTAGGTATGGCTTCCTTGCATTTGATTTTCTTAAATACTATTTCTTCTTAGGGTGATAGTCTTTTTTATATGCCTTTCTATATTTTTTCTTTTTATAATCTTGATCATAATGTTGAGTAGTATATATATTTTTACAAAAGTCTGTATCACTTCTTTTGAATTGTTTTTATATTTGTATATTTGTACACTTTTCTTGTAATATATCCATTACGTGTTGCATTCTTTGTCCTATTGATCATAGGTTGTTTGGGTTTTGCATTACTCCTTCTCTCTTGGCCCATTTTTCTTCTATTTCTCTTCCTAGAGCCCCTGGTAATTTATTAAATGATCTAATTGTACATTAATAAAAATAGTCATTTAGAAATTCTTTAATCCTTGACCAATTATTAATACTTAGTTGTTCTAAATTTATTAGGGCTTTTTGTTATAATACTACTAATCCACTATTGGGATCTTCGCCTGTTAATAGAGTATGTACTTTATTTACCAAATTGTATGGATTTGACCCTAGTTCTATTAATTCCTGGAAATCTTGTGGGAATGGTGTCTTATATGCTTCCTAAAGTGCCTTAGTACTTTCTTCTAAAAATGTTTTTGAATATCTATACATAATTTCTGCATCTGGTTCTTGATTCCCCTATATATGTTGTATGTAGTCTGCTACAACTATATTTTTCCATATGTCTATTACATTATTCCATGCCTGAGGGTCATAAGCTGGTAAGTTTAAAATTTTTTCTTTATTACCACCTTCTTGTAATCTAATGGGTTCTTCTATTGACATTCTTTTTCCTCTAGGTTTTGTGTTTTGTTCAACTTGAGTGTTTAGGTTTATTCTATCATCTCCAATAACTATTCCTAAAAAAGTTAATATTATTTTTACATAATTTTATCTTCTTCCTAGTTATTATTATTCCATTATCTATAAATAATTTAAAAACTTGTTGTAAATGTCCTAAGTGTTCCCTCATATTATTAATAAAGACTAGAATATCATCCACATAAACCAATACAAAATTTTTATAGTCTCCAAAAATACTATCCATTTTTCTTTAAAAATTTAGAGGAGCAGTCTTTAATCTGAACAGCATAACCAGCCGCTCAAAATGTCCTTCTGGACATGTAAAGGTGTCCATTCTATACTTTCTTCATGCATCTTAATCTGTCAATATCCGGATTTACAATCAAATTTACTGAATATTTTTCTTCCTTGTATTCTGTTTATTAATTCTGTTATGTTTGCTAATTTATACCCATCCATTACAATATTATCATTTAGTCTTTTGTAGTTTATTACTATTCTAGCTTTTCCTCTTACTATTTCACTATAGTTTCTTACTATGAAAGCTGTTGATCTATGTCTTGATTTGAATCTTCTAATTATCCCTAATTCTAGTAGCTCTTTTATTTGTATTTCAAAATCTTTAAGATCTTCATTTGTAGCTTCTATAGATGTTGTTTTTATAGTATATTCTGCATTAATTATTTCTGTTATTTCTAATTTGTAGATAATTTGATTGGAGTCCCAACGTAGCAGGGGTTTCTCTTCAATTATCTCTAGTTTGTCTAGGATTTGTATTATTTTATCTAGGTCTTTTTTATCTTTAATTACTCCTATCCGTTGCATACCTTTCCTAAAATTGTATAATTCTGTTTCTAGTTCTATTAATGTATAGTCTTTTTCTATTTCTTCTACTATCAATAGATCTTGTAATTCTTCATACATTGTTACCTTATCATTACAAGTACAATTTTCTCCTTTATCACATTCTAGAGTTCTTTTCTATTTTATTTGATCATTTGAGCTTTCGATTCTTTCTTCTGTCTTATCTTTAAGGAAACGATATTTAGTTAGTACGAGTTATGTCTGTACTGATGAGTGAGTAATATTACTTGCGAAAATTACCCAATTTTTGGTAACAAAACATCCTCCATTATTTTGCACCATGAAATCTAATCCTAACACAAAATCTGTTTTTATGTTTAAATCTCTAACTAGTATTTCATTGAGTGTACATGATGGTTGGTAGAATTTTTCAGAAGTATTAATAAAACTTACCTTTGCTTTTGGTATATAATCAATATAGGTATTATGGGTTCCATCCATTTGCATGGATAGTTGAGGTTTTGGTAAATTTTTAATTAATTTTGATGGTAAAATTCTACTATTTAAAATGCTTTTTGTACATCCTGAATCAACTATAGCTAATGTCTGGAACTCATAGTCTTGAATTTTTACTCTTGCTAAAACTTTGACTGTACTTATCTTCTTTTCTTCATTACATGTCACTCCTTCAAGAGATATATTCATTGATTTTTTTTGTTTAACTTTATTATTTTTGATAGATGTATTTAATAATTCTACCTCTACTAAGTCTTCTTCTCTAATTATCTCTTTACTGTACACTCTTATGTCTAATCCTTTTAGTCTTTCTTCTAATTCTAATATTCTCTCTTCTGTTGTTCTAGTTATTGGTTCCTTGTTGTAAAATTTATTTAAATTATTTGTTGATTTGGAGTTTCTAAGATTTCTGAGATTTTCTATATACCTTTTACGCATCCTTCCTTGTAACATTTTCTACAATTTGCCCTTTTATTTTTACTTGAAAACCACTTACAAAAACAGCACTAATTACTGTCTAATCCTTTTCCTTCCTCAAATTCATGTTCACATTCTTCTATCAAATTTACTAAATCATATTAGTTTGAGTTTGTCTTTTCTAATCCTATTTCATTTATAAATTCCACTTCTCCAGAATACGAAGAATCAGATTTATTTATTTCTTCTTCAAAATCTTTAATAATTCTAATAGAGTATACACTTTCATTATCTAACATATATTCGTCTACATTTAT
>NW_025858440.1:0-2509 GCF_002878395.1 Capsicum annuum
TTTATCAACACGGAGTAATTTCTGTTATCTGCAAAGTAAAACAGCTCAAAGGCAAATGTGTTAGTTTCCGTATGTGATAAGTAATGCAGAATATTTGACAGGAAATAATCACACAGAGTTGTTCGAGTCATAGCCAAATTCATCCATAGGTCATAGTGGATAAACTTGCTTTTGATCTCAACCAACACATATAAGCACATAAAACAGTTATATCACACAAGACATTAAAATAACGCGTATCCTAATTGGGGTGACCCTTTTTGAGCCAAGGGTTCAGGCCTAATGATCTTTTGAAGAAAATATATGCTTCCTCAAAGTCAATCCATTGACCCCCAACTCATATAGACACAAAAAGGGCATAAATACCTACAAAAGATAATGAAACAGGGATACAATTTTTAGGGAAAAGGGAAATAACATGAAAGAAGATAAGTTCCCGCGCAAGGGAGAATAGAAAAGCTAGCTACTAGAGGCTTCTTCGTCTGCTTTAGCCTTCTTTGCCTTGTTTACCTCATGTGCTATTTGATACCTATTGATAATAAGGTGACTCCCGCATAATTGTGTCTTGCAGTCGTAAGTCATTTCTCCTATACTGTCGAGTTGGGAGGCCATGCTATCGTCCAAATCTATTAGGCATTGCCTGGCATCATCAGCGTCTTGCCCAGCTCTTTTCAACTCTTCACTCAATGTATGTATGGTCAAAGCGTATTCTATGTGCATCTACCGGTGCTCAATTTCACTTTTCTGGAACTCATCTTGTAGCCTATGAAGCCGAATTTGATGCTCGGATTCTACATCCACAACCCGAGTGGGCACATTTGGTCCTGGATTCAATGCTCAGGCGAGGCTCTTTTTCAACCACTCCTTGTAAGTGTCGCTGACTTCAGGTTCATACCCTATACGGAAAGAGACTTCTACCCACTTTTTCCTTCTCCATCCATTTATCATGTAGTCTTTGAGCGAGGGCTTACTTTCATCATATTCGGTGAAGAATCTGAGCATAGAATAAATTTGAGGCGTCTCCTGCTTGATCTCGAATTGCCTAAGAACTCTGCCAGGATTGTAGGGGCGGGTTCCCCTTAGACTCGGGAGTACTAAAAAAGGCCATTCGCCCCCTCGAATGATGTATTTTCCTAAACGAAGATAGTTAAGGAACCATTGGACATCGCCATCTCCTAATTCTCCAAGAGTCTTAAACCAAAATTCGTAGGATGCTTTCCTTTTGAACTTGTGTAAAAATAACCACATGTCGTGCGATTCTAGCAGATTTTTCCTTGTTTTGAGATCAGGTTGTGCCGTTCTAGGATTTTTCACCAAATGCATCATCATCCACCATTGTAATATAAGGTTTCAGCCTTGAAAGAAACGACTCTCGACTTAACATCTTCCCAAAGCGCGATATATGTCGGCGACAATCATGGGGACAAAGTTGTGGAATACTTTTTTTAGAATTGTATTCCATTCCAAAGAAGAGTGCATGGGTCACTGTGACAACCCTCGGATGAATTGTGCCATTTTCCCCCTGTGGGAACACCATGGTTCCAAGTAGGCCTACCGTGAATGCAAAAGCTCTCGTTTCCTTTTATTTTGCTTCCGACTCCAATTTATGCCCAAATTTGTGAAAAGAGTTGAATCTTCCGAACCGACGGTACAACTCACAAAAAGTGATATTTCTTCCATCCCGTTCTCCTAGCCAGGTGTCGTCATCAATTAAAAATGCTTCCTTGATCTTTTGACGATCCCACATATCCGGGACTAAAATATTCTTATCCGGTTTCTCCTTTCTCTTTAAACACATTTCCGTAATCTCATAGCAAATCAATACATCTTCAATGGTGGGGTCAATTCAACATCCCCGAAGTGAAATACCATGTTCTGATCATCCCAAAAAGCTGTTAGTACATGGATCATTTCGGGCCAAGCGTCCATCTCGATCAAAGAAGGAAGATACACAATGTGTGTTCTAACAATCTTTCTCTCTTCTGTACCCATGTAATCCCACCACAGTTTCAGGTAATCGTCAGGTTTGGTGACCATCTTGAACTTTTCACGAGAATGCAATTGAGCCATATCTACATAAAAGAAGACAAAATAAGCCTTTCCCCGACCCCAAAGGATAATGGATTGAATTTAGACAAGCATATATTTCTTCAACACATAACCATGGTTCGTCTGTGATTGACTCGGGGTCAAATAGACATAGGGCAGGTTTTCTAATGGGTCCAATACCCCGCTCGGATATTGGGTCGTCCTAGGCACATGCCTAAAAATAGGGTTTTGGTTTCGTTCTATCCTCGGTGTCTAGAGTGGGCTTGGACACTGGTTTTCAAGCGAACAACTTGAGTTTAAAAATACGAATAACGTCAGACGACTCACGTGCCGATAAGTTGTTCGTATTTCCAACACATTTTGGAATTGATCAACAAGGGCCGGGACATCCATGAAACCCCAAAACAGTTTATAAGATGCGGGAAATGCCATGAGATGCGATAATTAAACTTTACATAAT
>NW_025858441.1:0-2255 GCF_002878395.1 Capsicum annuum
ATTAAAATTAGTGGGTTTGAATTCTCAAGGTATTTGTTTGAAGAGTTGTTTATTAGTTACTATTCTAATTATTGCTTATTAGATGATTTAGACTCTAAAAATGTGAAGAAGAAGAAGAAGAAGAAGAAGAAGAAGAAGGAATATCATCCATGATATAACTTATTTGTTGCACCAACTTGGAGCCAGGTAGGTTAAGGTTTATGAGTAGTTGACCGTGGTTAGTAATTGTATCCATAATGTAGATTTGACAGAAGAAATCATGCTTAGGGATATGAGTATGGAGTTTGGATGGATAAAACATGAATTTAATACAATAAAGATCTAATTGTGTGTTAATATGTTGATTTATGAACCGATGCTGAACGTTTATGTTTACATGACTCCATGATGGATTGTACTGTGAATTATATGAATATAGGTGACAAAGAGATTTTGCGATCTAATAATCTAGTGATTTAGCCTAATTACAATAAAAAGAAAGAATTAGGTTTTATGTGTGTTAGAATATGGGATAATTTTTCAAAAAGTTAGTGACAAGAACTGATTATGGTAAGAGGAGGCGGTGACATAACATAATGATGTAAAGTCAAGTTAGTTAAGAGTTAGGAAGTACAAGGTATAATGCTGTATAACTAAAACATGTATGTCTATCCCGCATAGGACTTTTAATGACTTTAGGCAGCCTTGAGTCTATCCTGAATTACCTTCACCTTCTCTACGGCTTGGTGAACCAAATCTAGGTCAAACATCTCTGCCTCACCAACCTCGAACCACCCAATAGGAAACCCACACCTCTTACTATATAAAGCTTCAAACAGAGCCATCCTAATGCTAAAGTGGTAGCTATTATTACAGTCAAAGTCTATATGAGGCAAATGCTCAACCCAACTACCACCATAGTCAATCACGCAAGACCGAAGCATATCCTCCAATGTCTAAATAGTTTTTCTGTTTGCCCATCCAACTGCAGGTGAAAAGTAGTACTAAGACTCATCTTGGTCCCTAAACCTTTTTGAAATAAACACCAAAAGTGAGATGAAAATTGTGTATCATGATATGAGATGATAGAAACTGGTACCCCATGCAACTTCATAATCTCATGGAGATATAATCTTGCATAATCCTCAGCTGAGAAATTAGTCCTCACTGGCAAAAAGTGAGTCTACTTTGTCATCCTATCCATGATGACCCAAACTAAATCAAATTGATTTCTAGATCGAGGAAGATCAGTAAGACAATCTATATTGATCACTTATCACTTCCACATAGGCAACCCAATCTCTTAAAACAATCCTCCGGGCCTCATGTGCTCAACTTTCACTTATTGGCACACCATGCATTTCGCCATAAAACTAGCCATATCCCGCTTTATATTGTTCCACCAATACATCTTCTTAAGGTCATGATGCATTTTCGTCTAACCAGGATGAACAACACAATACGACTTACGAACCTAAGCCAAGATTCTCTCTCGCAACCGATTTACATCAGGAACACATAACCTCTATTGGTACCGCAAGGTACCATCACCACTAATCTCGAAGGCCATCACCTTCTGCCCACCTATATTATCCTTGATTCTTATCAAGACATGATTTAACACTTTCTTCTTCTTGATCTCAACACCAAGAAACGACTATGCCACCTCTTGTATAAATACACCACCATCCTATGAGTCCAAGAGACTATAAGTTGATCAAAGTTGAATTATTGGCTAATCGAGTAGGTCTTGAACATAGTAATGACTTGAATGTAAAGGTTGCTAGATAATAGTAGAGTCCTTTGTCTCGATAGTCATTTCTAAGTTTAGATGTTATTCAAAGACATGTTTCCCATTGTGCTTTGCAGTTAAAATGAAACATGGCATGTTGCCTTGGAGAGAAACACGAGAAGATTTTACTGTGCGTGATCTCCCTGAACGCTCAACAAAGAAACCCTGTAGGCAGCATAAGGGTT
Source organism: Capsicum annuum (assembly GCF_002878395.1). NCBI lineage: Eukaryota > Viridiplantae > Streptophyta > Magnoliopsida > Solanales > Solanaceae > Capsicum > Capsicum annuum. Next base: position 1,957 of record NW_025858441.1, read on the forward strand.
GCTATTATATTGCCCGTGTAACTTTTGTTTGAGCTTATTAATAAGAGAGTTTCCAGTAAGTAGATATTGGGAAGATAAGTTATACTTGTGTGGTCAAAATGGATAATTTACGACATTGTAACAAGAATTAGTGCAGCCTCGATCATAGATAATTACTAATAACGACATTGTAGCAAAATAGATTCCTTTCAAAGTTATTAAACCACCTGGAAGGACGATAGATTCCTTTTCTCCTCATTCCCATTCTAACGACCTTGCTGTTTCAACCCCATTTGTTGTTCTCTGTTCTCTGAAATGGC
>NW_025858442.1:0-2614 GCF_002878395.1 Capsicum annuum
TTTTGAGCTCAAAATTTTAGATTCTTAGTTTCATTTTTACTGTCCCTTAGTTTCGTTGTTGGTTCTAATACTAATTAGCAACTAGTAATCACCTACTTAGTTGTAGATTAGTTGTTGAGTATGTTTCTTTCGTATCTTCATTATTTATGTGCTTTTCTTATTTTTTTAACTCATCGTAACTTCTTTGTTTCAAGTTCATAGGTAGATTTTGTTTTGTGTTTTGAGTCGATCAAACAAGAATCTATTTCGGCCTCCAAGTAGAATTGACATCTTATTGACTACCGGAGTATAAGCAACTTTCAATATTCGCCGCTCCAAATTGTGAGGATCACAAAATTGAGTGAATATGAGTGTTGGCAAGGAGCTTTTACTACTAATATTGTTTGTTCATTTTGTAGGTTTAAAAGGTAATATAAGGGGAACATGTATTCAATACCGGGGATTATTATGACTACAATATGGGAGACTATAATTGTAGTAAGGGGTTTTATGGCTACGAAGTTTAGGGAGATTACAGAGGCTATGAAAATAGCCATGATCAAAACTTGGGCAGATTTGAGAGTTACGGGTTTGAGGAAGAAAATGAGGTGAATGAAGTGCCTAGTACTTATGGGGAACTTGTAGATGATGTAGGACCACATGATGGATCTTATGATGATTTTGGGGCATGTTAGGAGTCTTACAATTCTCACTCCAAACTTAGATTTGGTGTTAGGTATAAACATTTCATTTGCAAAGCTTATGAGAGCTATGATGAGAGTACATGTGAGGAGTGTGAAGATTCATATTCACCACCTTGTAGTACTTCTTATCAAGATCGATATAGTGTGAATGGTTATACTAGCTCTAGTGGAGGTTGTCCAACAAGAAGAAGAGGGTATGCATCTCCAAAACTGAGGGCTACTCGTGTGCTTTATAATGTTGATCCGAGAAGGAGTGTACACTCTGGAAAGGTTACCATTTGTGGGATACCGGGCTGCCTTATTGTATTAAATGATAGGTACTATAGAAACTACATCGTTCCATCCATGGTTGACTACTTGGGGTTATTTCTTGAGCCTTTACTTGTTCCATACTTCTTGGATGGGTTTAAGGTTACCGAGAGGGTCAAGGTTGTCTTCTCCCATTTTGAATACCATGAGGAAGTGTGGTGCCATATTCTTTCATTAAAATATGGTCATGTATGTTTAGGTGCTGATTGGTTTGCACAACATAGAGTTCCAAATGTGCAAAATTGGCCAAATATTGTAAGAGACCAATGGGGGAATCGCCTCATGACTTACTTGCTGCCCAAGCCACGAAGAGAAATACCTATCTACTCCAATCCAAATTATTATGAGAGACAAAATATTGAGAGGAGTAAGGGAGTGCAAGGTGGTAATCCGAGAGTGGAAAAAGGAGAGGTTCTGTGGAGCGAAGTGAGGAGATTACCACCAAACCATGCTAACATTGTTTGTCCTTCTATTTCTAAGGACATTTGTGTAGGTACCAACATGACAAGCGAAGGCGAACAATTCCTAAAGGTAGTTACTGCCCAAGCTTGTGGACTACCTTCACACCATGACAAAGAAGAATCTACTCAAGGACTTCAAGGTAAAATAGTTAACTCTTACACTTTTGTGCATGAGAATGATAATTGTGTGGCTAGTAGCCCATTGAGTGTGAGTTGTAGCCTGCCTATATATGAGTCTATTATTTATTTGCCACTTGATGATGATGTACATATTGCGAGTGTGGATACACTAGTTGATCCTATTGATGACTGAATCGACTCTTCTTGTAAGATCGATTTATGTCCACCTAGTGTTGAAACCATTGTGTTGAATGAAAGTACATTATCTTCTGAAATTGGTGTTGATCAACTTATGTGTGAAAATTACCCACCACTTGAGGATATGTATGATGTGATTAATGAACTTCAAGTGTGTGATGATGTTGAAAATGTTTATCAAAGGAATAGGAGTGAACCCGAGAGCTATTCTTAGGATAATCTTGCACTTAAAATCTCTTTGAAACTTGATATTGATCTTTTAGAGATTGATGAATGTGTTTGTTCTGAATTTTTCTATGAAATAGATCAGGCTCTCTTTAGGTATAATGTCTTGTTTGAAGATGATATAACCACTCCTAATGAACCCAGTGGTGAAAACGATGGTATAGCTTGCCTTAGAAGCTATATCCGATATGCTAACCCACTATGGTGTGGCAACATTCCTCCTAAAGATGGAAATCTCTTCTTGAAAGATGAGAGTACTCTTAAGGGTAAGGGATGTGTGGTCTTGGAAACTAATTCTCCTTCTACTTTGTGTGACTTTATTGTTGAGAGTACTCATGGTGATTATTGTGAAACTAGTAGTGAGTACACACATGAGGTCACCTTAGTAGAAGTCGACTTGAGTGATACATTTCTCTACTCTCTACTTGCTTTGGATAATATGTATGCTATTGTAGAGAGTATGTCGTTTAGTTTGGGTGGATACCACGGGAAAGGGGTGTATTATCTAGACCCGTGTCTATGGACACTCTTCCCGTTTGACCCCGGTGCCAAATATAGATTTGATAATGATGGTGCACCCAACTTGTTGCTTGGTTTACATTACAAGCAAAGTATCAC
>NW_025858443.1:0-2613 GCF_002878395.1 Capsicum annuum
AATAGCAGATTCATAGGTCAATAAATTGTGCAACAGCAGAATCTCTTGAGCATATGGTATGAGTGGGAGATAGTATTTAACTCTCCCAAGTCACTTCTCACCATTTATTTTTTTGTAATAATAGTACAAAAATACTGATAATTCTATACTATACTTTTACTAGGCTACTAAACGTAACTCTGTTCTAATTTTATGCTAAATTTGTGTCATTTGAACTATAGATATTACCGGCTAAGTTTATCGATTGACAAAATTCAGGTAACCATCAAATGACACTATTTTAGTAGAAAATTTGGCTGAGATTGAAAAGTATATCTAAAAACGAAGTGAAATTATGTTTGATAAGAAATTCAACCAAGAAGGCTTATATTGTTCTGTTAATGGACTAATGGTACATTATAATTAATAGAGTCTTTATGTAGTCACGTTAGCATTAATTGTTGATTGAAAATATACATGACAAATGAGTGCATCAACCATTTAAAAAAGAGTAGGCGAGTGGTAAACATGACAAAGGGAGAATCCATTGAGGGGTCTACAAACACAAAGGATATCGAAGTCATTTCAAAGGCCATTCTTGATATAGTTATAAAAAAGTCTTGAGGTCTATAATTATTTAAAACTGACTAAAAGTTGAGTTCGGTCATGACCCATCCATTTTAACTCACTTAATTGAAACAATACAAATATATTGTTATTACCTCTTATACTACAATTTAAGTTCCAACTCAAAAAAAAGTAAAAAATGAACTTCTTGTTTTGAAGAGAAAAGTCACACTCTCTCTCTCTCTCTCACACACACACATACACACACACACATATATATATATTCCAAAACTTTTTTCTTTTTTAGTAATTGTTTGTAGCCTAGAAAAGCAACACCTGTTGTAACATCAAACAAATTATAACATTACATGGAGCAGTAATAATTCAGCAACATAAATTTACCTACACCCGGAATTTACGCTAAGCTAATATTGTAATTTACCATAATTAAGTGATTTATTGAAGTAAAATGCATGTTTGTTAATCATGGTTAAGTAAAATAAACTCTATACATTGCATGCATATAATTGGTTTGGTGTAAAACACCAGGTGTGGGTGCACAAGAAACTTACGGTAGGGAGATAGATTGAATTAGAGATTAAACTAGGCTTAGTTGAGGACCCTTTACAATGAATTAGACTTGAATGTGTTGAGATACAATTTTTGGACGGATCATTTGTGTTTGGGTTTGTAAAGTGTTTTCCTATTTTTGTCACCTGAGTTAAAGTCAACTGAAAACTATAATCGAAGTCATGGTTTGAAGATTTATTCAACAAAGAATGGTGTCTTGATTGCTTATACAAATTCACAGGTCAAAGGGGAAAACAAGAAGTAATTCCAATTTGGAAAGAAAAAGAGCAGTTCCAAATAATGGACTCCTGAACAAGCTTCCTGGTGTCCAAGTGTCAGATCTAGACGGCTTATGTCCCCTGAAAGCTTTATTTTTTTCATTCTAGTCTTTCCTTTCAATGAACTAAAATGTGAGAGTTATGGTTCGATCTCAAGGTTTAGTTTGAAGTCAATAATCAGTCCAAATGCATTAGTGAAAGGTGAAAATCGAAATTATGTGCAATCAGATATAACGTGTCAAAAGGTCACTGAATTGTTGTAAAGAGGAATATGTTATTTCGCACATCTAACATCTGAAAGTACTTGCAAAGAAAGATTGAGTTCTGCAATAGAAAATTCATAGGTCAATAAATCGTCATATTTGAAATGAAGTCCCTACCTTGAGTGGATAGGAATTGAGATTTTTAGTCATGACCTGAGCTGAGGCCCTAGCCGCGATGGGCATCCCGAACCACAAAGGCCCAAGAGACCCCTTAGCATACTATCAAAAGCATAAATCATATGAAATGGAAGAGGAAAAGATAAACTAAAAACATGATAGTCTTATAATCAAACTTAAAACTTCTTAACACCAAAGCATAAGAAAACCCAAGTCCAATCTAAAACAAGTCTGCGAAGCCTCGAATGCAATACTAGTCAATCTAGATCGGGACAAGCCCCTGGCTGGGTCATAAAACAACTAAACTAATATATGAATAAAATGCCTTCCAGAGTAAGGAAGGCTCACCTGGAACAATTTACTATTGCTAAACTGGACCACGGGACGGAGCCTCAGGTCCTAAATTATGAGAAAATGTAGCCTCCATTAAGGGCGATCAATACTTGGAATGTATTGGTGAGCAGAACAATTCCAAATAAAATAATATAACTTATGTAACATAGTTGAGAGCATTATAAAATTAGTTTAACATAACAGAATAAAACCTCAAGGTTTATGGCACATGTCTAAATCAAACCTGAGGTAGTGTGCTTTGGCGATTGCTCCATGGCCCAGGGCCAACGCGGACCCTGGATAGGGTCCCACTCAAACACTCATAACTTTTGACTCTGAACTCGGATTGATGAATGGTAGGTGACGTTGGAAAGAAAGCTCAAAGGGCTTTAATTTTATATATTATGGGCCACATAAAACCTCATATTCTAAGAGTAATGGTCATTGGAAGTTTACCTAAGAAAATCATTGACTAAAACTCAACCGGTAAGAAAGTGCTCAACTTA
>NW_025858444.1:0-1043 GCF_002878395.1 Capsicum annuum
CCAGCTTTGCGCTCATCTCAGCTAATCTCCCACCATACAAGTACTGGTCTTGGGCATATGGAAAAAAGATCACCTAGAGTTTGAACCTGAGACTCATGGTTCTCCCCCACTTTCATTGATGCCACACTTTCCTATGCTCTTTTTTCCTTTAACAGTTCTACTGACGTGTGTTTGTTTTACTTAATTAACTCGTATCCTATTTTAATTAGATTGAGGAAACTGATGAAGCAAGGAAGAAGTTTTCTAATGCAAAAGCCATTTCATCTGCCCAATTCTTTGGTGATCAGAGCAAAGGTGAAATGGAAGCATCAGTTTCTTTGCAAACATTCTCGGTATGCATGTCAGCTTATTTTAGATAACATTCTCATATATTTAGGATGTAGCTGTTTCTTTAAAATGGCACGCAAACATATCGAATTGATTGTTTCCCCTTCTGCATTCATTATCATAATTATGGTCTTGTCCTATAAATTAATTAGAAATAGTTCTTTACTGTCGCAACAATAATATGTCCTGTGTTTCTCCTTGTTCCTTTTCCCTTTTGTCCTAATGCACTATACTTCTCCCCATGCTATCATTTTGCTTCAAACTTGTCTTAACTTGAAAAGACTATTCAGAGGTCTTACTGTGAGATATCGAAGTACCATTACAGCACCACATGGGTCGCAGAACCGTAGTCCATATGTATCTGCATGTTCTGGATAGTTTATTATGTTGTTTACTGGGGATGGATAGTTCTCGAAATTCCATTTGTTAAAAGATGTTGCTTCGAACCACTTCTTTCTTGTTAGCTTCAGAATTGCTTTTGATCCATTTGCTTTACAAGTTGTCTACATGTTGCCGTGCTGCTGTATTGTGGTATATTTAAACCCTTAAATTCTTTTTAAAATACAAATAAATATGATCGGTATACGTAACTAAAATGATCTCCCTAGCTTATAGCATTTACCATTGATCAGGTTAATTACTAGCTACCTTTAGCCTATCCGTTGCTTTCGTTAGTGCTTATTCTTTATTTAATCAAACTGATGGAGGAATATTTC
>NW_025858445.1:0-2633 GCF_002878395.1 Capsicum annuum
GATTCCTTATAGCCCGTGGGATTGTAGAGTTGTAGGGTGTACCACCTAGCTCAAAAGTAAGATAAAGAGTAAGTCATGGTCTCAAGAAATGTTTTAAATTATTTTAAGTATGCCCATGCATTTTCATATATTTTATGTAAAATATTTCATAAATTGATCTCACTTATATTATATAAAAGTATGTTATTTTGGATTACTCTACGTACCACTACATCTGTATTGACCCTCTATATTTCAGGTTCTGAGGCCTAGTCTAGCGGTCTTGCTAAATAGTAGATTGTTGTTGGATATTCAAAGTTGGTGAGCCTCCCTTACATTGGAAGGCGTCTTGTTCACTTGTGTTAATCTCATTTGGTTTTGGTTTATGGTCCGACCGGGGGCCTTGTCCCGATCTTCAAAGAGATATTGTTTTTCTTCAGCTAGTAGAGATTTCGCAGATAGGAGTTAGATGGATTTGAGTCTTGTTGAACTTATGTCGTGTTGTTTGTTCAATATAATCAGATGACAATGTTTTCATTTTGTTATCTTTTCCGCATTTCCTTATAAATATATGAATGGTGTGTATGATTGCCAGTTAGCTCTCGGACCTTCACGGTTTGAAATTCCTGGGTCGATTTGGGCCTCGGTTCGGGTCGTGTCATACACACGAAAAAAAATATGTTTTCAGTAAACCCAATTCGCATATTTTAAAAAAAAAATACAACTGTTTTTGATACTTAAAATAAAAAAAATCATAAATTCTTTTTCATTTTTCTGTCACGTAATATTAGTATAATATATAATGACTTAAATTAATTTAATGGACGCCAATTGTGGATCTTTCTTAAAGTCATAATAAATGTCCATTTTTACTTGACTTCCAAACGACTAGATTTTCAGTTACATCAAAAAACAAGATTAAAATGGATTGTTATTTATTTTGTTCTAATCATTTTCTCTCTTATAATTTGTTCCTTAAAAAAAATTCTTTCTTGGTAATCTTGTAAATCTAATACTTACTAGTCATATCATCTTGCAGAATTTTATGTAATATGGGTTGACTGGAAAAAATGAATTAATAATAACAATAATTCACTTGCCTCTTTTTTATGTTGATTTTTTTATTAACAATATTATGTTTTTGGTTGCTTGTTAAGATTGATAAATACAACTTTGACTTACGATAAAATCTAATGTAAATCAACGTATATAGAATGTTATTTATAAAATTTCCAAATATTATCTTTGTAAAAGCTTATCATACTAACTATAAAAACCCTTCTTTTCTTCTTTAATTTTTCACCCTTTAGTTAGTCTCTGTGACAACTTGAAAGCTAGAAATTTTCAAGTAGAACTTCTTGCTCTCTTTTCTCTTCTTTCGTCTAAAGCCAACTCCATTGACTATATCTGGTTGTATCAAGGAAGACCATACTATCGGTCGAGTTCATTTGCAAACACACTAGTAGTCTAGTCCTATGGACATCATGCAAGGATAGTATTGAAATTTTAGTAAGAATGAAATGCCATATTATCCTCGCATGATGCCCAAGAGGACCAGACAGTAGGCTAACAAATGAATTCGGACAAATTTCTTCCTTGATACAACCAGGTAGAATTGGTGCCGTTGGGGTTAAAGGATAAAAGTTAGTTGTCAGAGTCAACGAATAGTTAGGTAATGTGGATGTTCTCCGACTCATTATGCAGGCCCAAACTAATGATGCACAGGAAATTGCATGCTTATAGACCCAAATATGGGTAGCTTTAGATATTTAACCCTAAATAAGAATATCTTTGAAGAATAGTCTTCCTTACTTTTTAATATACTAAAAGTATCATTTTGCCCCTCTACAACTCAAATATATTTTTAAACTTTCCATACTCATTTATCTCACAAATTTTATTTTTTATTATTTTCACTTTTTTGTTTTTCCTTTACTTTTATAATTCTACTTCTTTTTAACTTTTTTATTTTTTTCCTTTAAATTTATTATTCTGTTTTTTATTATTTTTAGTTTTTATTTTTTCCTTTAACTTTATTTTCATGTTTTAATTTATTTGTCTCAACCTTTATTTTTTTTTTCTTTTTCATTTTTCTCAACCATTATCTATTTCTTCATTTTTTTTTATTTTTTTAAGTTATTTGTCTTTAACCTTTATTTAGAGTTTTTTTATTTCCCTTTTTTTTGCAAAATTTTTCCCAGATATTCATTCTCGTTGTTTATCTTTTTTCCTCATTTCTCAAATATTCATTCTCTTTTTCCTCTTTCTCTTTATCCGATTTCAATTAAATAGACTCACGATATTGATCATCAACCATTGGATCACGACTTGGTTCACCTTGGAGATTATCCTTATTTCTCCTCTTTCTCTTGATCCTCTTTTATATCATGGTATAAGAGCTACTGACTATTGATATGGTCTAAGTTAAGATAATTGAGGAGAAAAATTAAGAAAGCTAGTAGGAGTAACAGCGGTGGTGGTGATAGATAATGAATTGCCCAAGAAATTGAGTCATAATCATCAATTGTATCTGAATGCATCAAATCTGTCTGGAGTTATGTTGATTTTTATTCAATTAGCAAGATCTAAAAACTATTGTGTGGATTTAATCGATAAGAATTGCCATACTTGGAAGAAACAAGTTGGGATTCATC
>NW_025858446.1:0-2389 GCF_002878395.1 Capsicum annuum
TTTTTTTTTTAATATCATTCCCATCGTGTTTGGGCATAAGGTGACCTTATAGAGTCTTTGCCTATTTAGTATATAGTTTATATGTCCTTATGTAGGATATACATTTGTTCCTAATTAGAATCTGCCCACGTACTTCAATAGTACCCATTCTCACGTACCCTTCTATTTGTTATTACCTAGTAAGTATTTATTGTACAGTCCAAACCTCTTTAATGGAGGAGTTACGTATCTCAACTTGGTATGCACATATTCCTCCATTTGAAAAGTCTAAATTTCTACACTTGAATCTGCCCCAATTGCTATATGCTAGTAAGATCACTAGAATCTGCCACAACCTATATATGCTATATAATGTCACTTGCTTACTAGTTATACACCTTACTAGCTTATTTGTTGCAGGTCATCATCTCCTCGCTTGTCACATGCCTTCTTGGCTTATTAGTGAATATGTTTTATGCCTAGTAAGGCTCATGATGTCATATAAGTTCCAAAGTATTACCCTTATTTCCTATATCATTGTTCTTGTCTCGATCGCATACCTTCTTCTATTGGTTCATAGCTCTAAAGCTCAATAATGTTATGACCACCAAAATAACAATCTAAAAAATTAAAGAAGTGATGTAAAGTAAATATACTTATGTGTGAGTGGTAGCTTAGGGGCGAGAGCCTAACATGGACCGATCTCAATTTATTGATTTATGGGTGGTATTACAGGGGTGGAAGGAACACCTAGCATGGGTCGATCCCATTATCGGGTGGAATTCCAGGGGTGAAAGGAAAGCCTAGCATGGGTCAATCCCAATTTGTGTATTGATGAGGAACGTATCCCAGGGGTCATCCTCTTTTACCATTGATCAGCTGGTCATATGTACCACATGGCTTACAAATATTATAAAGCAAAGAAAAGTAAAGTAAAGAAAAGCATGTAATGTACAGTCTTCCACAAGTTTAAGTAAAGGTGGTTCGTTCATCCTTATCTATATGTTTATATAATTGACCTCGAGTTTCATTAATTTCTTATTTCACTTATGGTTATCTCATGCCTTACATATTCAGTACATTTATTCGTACTAATGTCCCTCACGGGGGAACAACGTTCTATGTTGCAGGCACAGGTTTTTAGCAAGTAGATCTTCCTAATAGAACACAGGATACTCAACGGATGTTAGTGAGCTCCAAGTTGATTCGGGGCCTTGTCGAGTCTTTATCATATATATTTTGATGGTTTTACAGTCATGGATTCCATTAGAGGCTATGTAGATATTGTAAGACAGTCATATGTATTCATAGGTTCACATGTCATCTGTATCGATTTGGCTAATTGACTGGTATTGTATCTATAGCTTTTTATCAGTGGTTCCATTTGCTTAGTGATTCATTTTCTTATCTAGTTTATCTTTATAGTATGTGTTCCTATAGTTGTTGTCCGCCTCATCTAGTATGGGGTGTGACACAAATGGCTAATATCTTATCAGCTAGAATTAATCCTTAATTTCATTAATAATTATATTATTATGTGAAGTTAAAGGTTATATACTTCTCTTAACGGCTCTCTCTACTCTCTCTCCTCTCTCCCCTCTCTCCTCTCTCCTTACCCTCTCTCCATCTCTAGCGCACCGGCCCCCGGTCCCCGGCGCCGTCGCTGACCTTCGGCGCCGACCCGATCCGGCCGCCGGCTCTGACCTCCGGTCCCCGGCGCTGACCGACCGCCGGCTACGACCTCCGGTCGCCGGCCCTCTCTCTCTCCCTAGCCTCTCTCCATCGCTAGCGCACCGGCCACCGGTCCCCGGCGCCGTCGCTGACCTTCGGCGCCGACCCGACCCGACCGCCGGCTCCGACCCGACCTTCGGCGCTGCCCCGACCCGACCTCCGGTCGCCGTCCCCCGGCGCTGACCCGACCCCTCGCCGGTTCATACCCCCCGCCCCCCCCCCCCCCCCCCCCCCTCCACCCTGCCCCCCCCCCCCCCCCCGGGTGCACCAGCCGCCGCCTGGTCTCCAGCCGCCAACTCGGTCTGCAACAGGCTGAAACTCCGTCTGCAACCGCTATGCCATCTCCAGCAGCCGCAGCCCCAAGCGAAATCCGGTGACTTCTAACCTTTGTTATTTCGTTATTTCGTATTGCATTTTATTTCATTATTGCATATTCCATCCTTAGTATTTTGCTCGTAGTAGCCCCTGTACCTTGTCTGTTGTCTGTTGTTGCTGTTGCTGTGGTCGTTTCTTAGTTTTGTTTCGGGAATATTACTTTGAATGGGTGTGAGCTTTGTATTTCCTTGCTGCTGCTTTGATACTGTCACCGGGTATATCTTTATATTTTTCTATACTTTCGGGTAGTTGTGGCTGTGGGTGGTAATGGGTGGATAGGGTCATGTCCGAGGGGGTTGGGGCG
>NW_025858447.1:0-1050 GCF_002878395.1 Capsicum annuum
ATGGTGGACTGTTTTGATAGGCTAAAGTAAATCGGCCATAACTCTTTCCTCCGATATCAGATTTGGGTTAAATTGGTATGGTTAGAAAGATAATTCAAAGGGATTTCATTTAATATAAATTAAGCCACCCAGTTCGTCCTGTACAAGGAGTTATGATCGTTTAAATTTGACCCTAAAAATCTGTTTTGAGAGGCTGAAGTAAAACGAGTATAACTCCTTGCTTAGATGTTGGATTTGGATGAAACTATTTTCATCGGAAAGAAGACTCAAAGATATTTCTTTTGATATGTGGTAGCTCTCCCAGTTCATTATATTGAGGGAGTTATGATCGTTCAAAATTGACCCAAAAAACTGGCAGGCCTCAGTAGTTTGTGTGCAGGAAATTTTCCTGCACATTTACTGTTCACAACATCCCGGCAACCGTTTTATAGTTTCGAACGTGGTCGATTATATCCGAAACTTATCCGTTTTTGGAAATCTTTATATCGTTGGAAAGCTTATTCAATAGCCTTCGTATGAAACAATCCCAAAATAATCAATACTCATACTTAAACTCATATATACCTAACTTAGGATCAATACATATACTCAAACACATATAACAATGGCTAATGCACGTAATTAAGAACGGGGTGTTACACGACATAATATAATCAATAATTAAAATTGAACTTGTCATAATATAATAAATACCCAAAATTGAACTGGTCATAATGTAAGCAATACCTGGAATTGATTTGTTCATAATATAAACATCATCATCATCATAAGTCGTATCATTAATAGCATAACCAATCGCATGATCAATAGGTTTCAATCCTCACATTTACGGACATGACCATCAAGTTTCAAGATTTCTTACTACTATTGTTATACACATTCCCACAATCACTAAATAATGTGAAGGTTCACCAAAGCTAACATGTGTCATAGCCTAAGGTGGGTTAAGAGTCCACTGCTAATCCTTGAGGTTCATTTTAGGAAAATTTCTACCCAAACTAGGCTTAAGGTATCTAAGTACACTTTTAGATGTCAACAAGCTTTAATTAG
>NW_025858448.1:0-1597 GCF_002878395.1 Capsicum annuum
TAATCTTTGAGATTGTTATTTTGGTCGCCACCACATTTTTGATACTTTGAAACAATGATACATCAATAGGAACCAAGTAATAGACCTTCTATACAATAACGATGTAATAAAGACTCATTGGTACATCAACAATGTGTTTCAGAATCATCAGTATCACAACAATGAAATAGGAGCCTTTTGGTATATCAATGAAACATTTTGACACTTTATAGGATGGAAACAACTTCGTTGGTAACGTAGAACAATACATGTTTTTGGACATCCTCGGAATCTTACTTGATGGAACATTGGTGTTTTTATGCCAAAGAACATTGTTAGAGTATGCTTTACATACCTCGTTGTAGATTCGGATACCAATTCAACACAAGTTCCTGCCTTTACAAATAACTTATCTACAATGAAATGTTTGGCATCTAGTATTAGCAACCCAACACCACAATTCTCTTCCATAATTCCATACTACCAATATTTGCAAAGCATTCCAAAAATCAACTTGAACAATAGGTTTATGTGTGTGTATATATATAATCATCATTTCAATACCACATCATCACACCAAATTCCTTCACCATTCAACATAATCCAACATCATTTCCCAATCATCTTTCAACAACAATCAAATAACATACTTCTTATGCTCACATGCATAGATATATATACCTATCCATATAAATAACACCAACATAATTTACATCCTTACCATATAATGGCCCTTTTGATTTCGAAGTCCTGTTGGCACAAATCAGGGGTGCTTCTCGAAGCCCTTGAGATGGTGAATACAACTACGGAATCAATTTGGATTTTCTACAGTTGAATCACAAGATATTTGGAGTTGAAATTAGGCTAGGGTTTCTTATTTTCAATAATTTGATGATAATTGATGGATATGAGACTAATTATATGTATATAATGACCAATTTTCGTCCATGAGGTGATGGAAAATGACCATATTTCCCTTAAAAATTTAAGTAAATCCGAATCTGTCCATGGTGGACTGTTTTGAGAGGCTAAAGTAAATCGGCCATAACTCTTTGCTCCGATATCGGATTTGGGTTAAATTGGTATCGTTAGAAATATAATCAAAGGGCTTTCATTTCATATAAATTAGGCCACCCAGCTCGTCCTGTACAAGCAGTTATGATCGTTTGAAGTTGACCCTAAAAATCTGTTTTGAGAGGCTGAAGTAAAACGAGTATAACTCCTTGCTCAGATGTTGGATTTGGATGAAACCAATTGCATCGGAAATAAGACTCAAAGATCTTTCTTTTGATATGTGGTAGCCCTCCCAGTTTATTATATTTAGGGAGTTATGATCGTTCAAAGTCGACCCAAAAAACTGGCAGGCCTCAGTAGTTTGTGTGCAGGAAATTTTCCTGCACATTAACTGTTCACAACATCCCGGCCACCGTTTTATAGTTTCAAACGTGCTCGATTATATCCGAAACTTATCCGTTTTTGGAAATATTTATATCGTTGGAAAGATTATTAAATAATCTTCGAATGGAACCATCGACGGGCAAATTCCGGTATAAATAAGGTCGATTCCTATAAACATATAATCAAACTATACACTTGAAACCATCTCAAAATAATCAAT
>NW_025858449.1:0-2046 GCF_002878395.1 Capsicum annuum
AATCACATGTGCTCAATTTTAATAAAACGATTAAATCATATAATTAATTATGTTATCATCACATTTAACGCAATGTGTATATGTACAAATCAAATACTTGGTTATTTTATCAACACTTTAACAGGAGTAGTATCTTTACTCAGTAATATAATAATATCAATGAATTTTTTGAATTATGATATTTTATATATATATATATATATATACAATATCGTAATTAAAAGCTAATTAACCAAAAATTTATCGTAATTTACAAAATTCATTGATATATATATATGCCTTGCTCGCAATACAACATGTTAACCCCCCTCCCCTGCTTTCTTCTTCCCCCTCTCATGCATATACCTCGTAATACTAGTCTTACGTTATTACAACTTCAAAAAAATATTCGTGTCTACATTGATTGAAAATAGTATATCGACTTCCTCAATAGTTTGATATATAGATTTAGTTATCTAACTTTCGATTACTACATACATCACTACATGAGATATACATACATATACATTTATTCAATTGCCTGTCAGCTTTAAAATACGTACAATAAACATCACATACACGATTTTACTATTACATAATAATATACAACGTATTTCACAAATACTCGAATGAATTATAGATTACATTATCTTATGTCATTAGTATACCTTCACTGTATATTATGTATATACTATATATATATACCTATACATACACACACATATACACACTATCGACTATATCAAGTTCTAAGTACGTACTATATATATCACACATACGTTCACAAGTACTAGGTTTTGACTACATCGTTCATCAATCGATCACTACATATATAAATATCAATATATATATATATATATAGAAAGAGAGAGAGAGAGAGAGAGAGAGAGAGAGATTTATATATATATATATATATAAACTCTTGAATTCGTACTATATATATCACATACACAAGTATATTATCTTATAATAGAACACATTCATTATATTCTGATGAATTATAGGTTATATATTACATTATTATGACTGTAAATACTTGCTCTAAACATCACCTTTCAAATACGTACTATAAAGATCAGTTTTCATCTTTCAAATACGTATACAACAGTTTTCAATGGTCTGTCCCAACGGTATGATATATATTTACACATATTCATTATATAAAGATTATGCTTGTTTAACGACATTTAACATATGTATAAAGGAAAATATTTTTTTTATATATTGAAACATAAGTAAAAGATAAAGATTATGTTATACATAATTTGTATATTATGTTTGATATATTTTTAGTGTCAGTTTTTTCACATTATATTGATTATTTGGAATTGTCCATTTATTCAGTAGATCCATATCTTGAGGTAAATCTACCTCTTTGAGTTTAGTACTTTAAGTACTAACTTCTCCCATATCCATAGTTATAAAAGTCTTATTAATATATGAATATGGATTTTTTGATAAAATAAAACATAAACAAATTATTAAAACAACTGAACAATCTCTTGCTTTAAATGCTGATGAACAAACTGTTCAACTCTTAAATAAGCATGATATTGATATTTTTAAACATAATTATAATTATATGCATATTGACTTAGTACAAATTGCCTTTCGACCTTTAACCCTAAAGGGTCTTCCTGAAACATTTTTAGCTGCTTTGCGTGATGCTAGAAATCTAAATTTTCGAAAATTCTTAATGGGATCTATTGAATCTACTCTTGCTTATGGTCCTGTATATTTTAATACTCAGCCAAATTTATAATTATCTCTAACTGATGTAAATATTCTTCATCCTTTAACCTTAAATGTGAAAACTCATGGCTATGATTATGCCCCTGGATCTGAACTAATAGGATTATCTTACCGCATATACTATCGATTATTATCAACTCTAAATCCTCGATGTAAGTTAATTGACGATAATTCTGATTGCACTATGCTTATTGAAACTAATTTTATAAAATCTAGGGTCACTACCCGAAGACCTATTAGATGGGATGAAATTGATTTCCCCCAAACATGGATTTTGAGTTACTTGAGTTAACTCTGAATTAGTCACATCGTCCG
>NW_025858450.1:0-1584 GCF_002878395.1 Capsicum annuum
ATTAATCTGTAAATTCCTAAGAATTTGAAAAAGTCCTTTCAAATAGTATTCTGGACTTTTTCAAATCCCTATAAATTTACAGATTAATTGTATATAAGTGACAATAAGTTTTTTTTGGTAGTCCTCACAACCAAAGATTTTTGTATCTTTGACGAATCATATTGCGACACGTGTATATTCCATTGACTTTTCTCATTTTTCAATTTTACATTCGCTCCTTTTGATTAAATTCATTCAACTAGATATCTATAAATTGATGTGGTTGACATTGTGGTACCTTTTGTCCGTTCTATTTTATGTGACATATTTTTCTTTTTAATTTGTTTAAAAAATATTATTTTACTATAATTAATAAATATTTAATGTTAAAATTTCTTTTTTACACTTAATAAGATGATTTACAATAACACAAAATAAGACGGAGAGTAGTAATTTTTGTGGGCCTTTTATTTTTCTTACTTAATTCAGTTTATTAATTTTCTTAGATTAATTTATTTTAAGCTTTTAATTGATAATTGATTTAAATATTTAATAAATATTTGGTTAAATGTTAAAAAAAAACCACCTAAACAGTTGTTAGTAAGTCAAAAATTTATAAACTAAAAATGTTTTACTACTTTATACTATAAAGGAAGATCTCTAATTTTGATGGTCTTCACCTGAATTTTTTTCTTTTTTTGTCTATTTTACTCCTAAATGAAGGTTTAATGACATTATAAGTTCTCATTTATTTTGATAAATTTGGATTAATTATATTAGTTCTTTTAAAAATTATACAAAAAATGATGAGTTTTGAAACAAGTGATCGTGTTGTAAATTTATTTATTCAACCAAAGTAAAAATCAACTAAAAACATGTGGTCTTCTTTTTAATGGAAGTAATAATAAGAGAGAGAGAACTCTTAATGTGTTTTAGTCCTCCTGGGAACATTTTTTTTAATTCGTTTTACCCTTAATTGAAAGTTTAATACATTTGAAAGATTTTACCCATTGAAGAAAAAATTACAAAAAGTATTTTGTGAATTAAATTTTAAATTATTTAATTTATCTTATATTTATTTATAAATTGACTTTATTTTCATGATCATACAATAATTTGTAGCATTAAATATATTTTTATATTATTTAAATACTGTACTTTTCTTAGAAAATATGTTAGCCATAATGAGTTTAATTGAGAATAAATAATGAAGTTAATTCAATATGATGAAAAAATTAGTTTAGATCGTTAAAGAATTTAATTTATTTTTTTAATAAAATAGAAAGAAGAAGAGTTTTAGTTGCATGCATTTGTTTAAAAAATAAAAGAAAGTTGAAATATAAAAAACATATTAATTATTTTTTAACTTACAAAAAAATTATTTCCTCTTATTTAATTTATTTATCTAATTTTGACTTAGCACAAATTTAAAAATTTTAAAAATATTTTTGAATTAGGTTGAATTTATGGTCTTAAACTTAAGATATGTGGAAAGATTCAAAATATTCTTTAATTTTGTAGTCCTACACGATTTTCAAATAAGGAAAGAGACATTTTTTTGAAACAAACTTAAAAAAATTTAAGCAGATATGTGATTTAGTATTT
>NW_025858451.1:0-3229 GCF_002878395.1 Capsicum annuum
AATTATCAAATAATATATTTACTCCTTGTATCCCAATTTATGTGGCTTCGATATAATTTTGAGAGTCAATTAAAAGTTTATATATCTTTTAAATATTTTAAATTATTAATTATTATGATTTGCAGTACTTTTTCTTTTATCTTAATTTATGTGGCATTGCTAAAATAATGAGAGTCAATAAAATTTCTATATAACTTTTAAATATTTTAAGTTATTAATTATTATAATTTGTGGTAATAAATTAGTTTTGAATATGATAGCTAATTAAATAAATAAAAAAAATTTACTTTCAATATGTAGTTATAGTTAATTAATACAAATTAATAGAATATATTAAATATTTAAACCATGAAATAATAAAATTATTATATATTGAAATATGATATATAATTAAATGAAAGTAAATAGATATTTGGATAATTGCATAAGACCTCTTGTAGAAATAGAAATAGAAAAGAACCGAAAAATAAAACTATCACTGAGTAATATGACAAAACAAAGGATAACACACTTGTAACAAGACTAAGCGCACAGATAACAAAACAAAATCCTCCTACCAACCTATGATCCTTGTACACAAATTCGCAACTTGAAATCTAAGGTTTAGTAGTATTTTTTCGAAGTTAAAATACTTACGAGGTCTTCATTGATTATGTAACATTCCAAATTATCATCCCATCCATCGTGCAACTTCTTCTCTTTAACTAATTCTCCGACGTTGATGTGCCGGAGCTCCGTCGCCTCCGACAGTGCCGACGAAGTCGTCGTTTTGCCCGTGCCCGGAGTTCCGGTAATGAGTATGTTAGGTTTTCTCCTGCTATTGTGCGCCATGTGTGCTAATTAAATGCGTTCTTTTCACAAAAATAGTGAAAATATCAGTAGTTAATAATGCAATTCGTGTGAGGGTATTCCAAAAATATGCTAGGCACAAAGTATAATATAGTCATAATAAAATATAATATTATTTTATTTTATATTTAACTAGAGATATTAGATAGTCGAAATTATTTATCTTATTATTTATATAAGATAAATTATTCTATATATATATTATGAGATAATTAATTTTGGGATAACTTATTTTCAATCAAACGACTCTTAGGACTCGTTTGGTACGAGGATTAAAAGAATAATTAATTCTGAAATTAATTTTGAAATAAGTTTATAACATATTTGGTTGGGATAAAAAACGTGAAATAACTCATTTTGAATTAATTGTTTAAAATTATAGTCTTATTTCTATCCCATATTAAATTAAAGATGAAATAAGAAGAAATTCCAAAATAAGTAAGGGGAAAATAACAGAAACGATATTTTAAATTAAATAATTTTCATGAAAATGGTCATGAAATTTAAATTCTATTTTTTAACCATTTCAATTTACTGACTTATTTTATACGTTTCTACACATATTCTATACAGTTTCTATACAAATATTATACATATAAATATTCTATACGAAAAATTATATAGTTTTAATACACAATTTATATAATAACTGCACGTTTTTTTTACACATTTTATACAATAATTATATAAGTTTCATATACTTTTTATATATTTTTATATGTATTTTATACATATACACATTTGATAGAACAATATAATTTCTATACATGTATCTTATATAGATACGTATTCTATTTAATAATTATATCATTTTTATATAATTGAATTATTATTTCTAAACAATAAAAAAGGTAGAATATTTGATCAATTAAAAATTTTATAGCAAAAAAAATTAAAATATTTTTAAAAGAATCGAATTGCCCAAATTGAATACTATATCAGTATTGTATATAGACTGTATCAGTATTCTATATGAACTGTATAGGGTGAATCTCAATAATAGATTCAAATTGGGATGACTTTCAAATTTTAGCCCCAAATAAAAAAGCTTCCTTAAAATAACCTTTATCTATTAACTAATATTTTTTCGGACAAAATTATGTCTGATCAATGGAGTAAATTACATAAATGATCCTCACAATGGATAACAACTCCATGTTTATATCTTTCAATTTTTTTTTCTCCTTTTAATTTTACTTTTATTTTTATTTTTTATTTTTTATTTTCTCAACCCTTGCTTTTTTTCTCTTTCCTCTCATCTTTTTTTTTTTCTTTTTATTTTATATTATTTTTTTCTATTTTCTTTTCAATTTTTTTTGTTCTTTTTAGTTTTTCTCAACCCTTACTTTCTTTTCTTTACACTTTTCAACATCTACTTTTATAAAAAAGAAAAAAAAAACTTTTTTTTATTTTTTTTCTTTTTAAATTTTTCTGAACCTTTATTTTTATTTAATCTTTCTTTTTTTATAACTTTTATTTTTTTCCTATTCTCTCTCAACTTCTACATTTTCTTTGATTCTTATTTTTTAAATATTTTTCCTCATTTTCTTATTTTTCCGCAAGTTTTATTATTTTGTTCTTTTCTTCGATTTATTCCATTCAAGTTACATCTCATGAGTAAGAGTCGACACTATCACAATATAAAGGCAAGACTTATGGCTTTCGAATAATAAGCTACGTTTCATGGGTAAGAGTTGACATTACTATATTGTAGAGGCTAAACTTATGACTTTCAAACAACAAGTTAGGTTTTATGGGCAAGAGTTGACACTATCACATTGTAATTTGATTTATGAGATGTTTTATAATTCTTACCTTAGAGGCAAGACTTAGCTCAGTGACTTTCAAACAATAAATTATACCCCAGGAGCAAGAGTTGACTCTACCAGATTATGTTTTCATTTACGAGACGTTCTACAACTATTGTCTTAGAGGCAAGATTTAGCTCAAGGACTTTCAAATTACAAATTATAACCAACGGGCAAGAGTTAACTCTACCACATTATGTTTTCATTTATGAGATGTTCTACAAATATTGTCTTAGAGGCAAAACTTATTAGCTCAAGGACTTTCAAACAACCAATTATGCCCCACGGGAAACAGTTGACTCTACCATGATATGTTTTCATTTATGAGATGTTTTACAACTATAAAAGAATTAAAAAAATTGTGAAAATAAAAAATGAGGGAAAAAATAAAAATAAAGTTTGCGAAAAATGAGGGGAAAGAAAAAGAACTGATAAAAACCAAAATAAAGGTTAAAGACAAACGAATTAAAAAAAGAAGAAAAAAAATAATGCTTGAGAAAAAAGAAAAAAAAAATAAAGGTTGAGACAAACGAATTAAAACATGAAAATAAAATTAAAGGAAAAAATAAAAA
>NW_025858452.1:0-1612 GCF_002878395.1 Capsicum annuum
TTCACTAGCCTTCAATATGAACAATAAAAAGAAGATAACAACAATGCCAGTGAATCGAACAAGGCCACACATAGCTTCACTAGACTTCAATATGGAAAAAAATAATACTTCATTATAACCAATTAGAGAGAAGTCAACTTACCTTTGCTTGGCCTAAATTAAAGTCAAAGATACAAGCGGTCACCGAAAAAATAGCAAAGCAATCCTTTTTCTGAATTCAGATTTTGTCAAACGGTAACATCAAATTCCAAGCAACACACTTGGCAAGTGGAATTAAAAAATCTTGACTATTACGCAAAATAACAAATGTCTTGTCATCCTTATTTTTTCGTATCTTTAGTGTGAATATAGAGATTTTTGGAAGGGTAAACAAATATCTTGCCATCCTTAAGTATCAATCATAGGCACCGACTTAATGACAACACATTACAACAATAATATGTATAATAATGTTAAACATGAATCAATAAGATGGGCATTCAAGGACATGACAAAAAGTATAAAGGAGGCCTTAACATACCATTAAACTATATCACCTAACGTCGCATTGTCATCTTGATCGACACATCGTAACATAATTATTGCCAGAATAAACAAGGCTACGATAATGGGCAATAGATAATTCATAAGGAACATCATAGGCACCAAAAGTTTATATTAGCAGTTTGACAAAGTTTTCAAGGAAAAAAAGTTTATAATTTTTTAAATCCGACTTTGGGGTTTGATTTTTTGCAAACATCAACTATATTCAAACTTGGAGCTAGCTAATGACAAGAAATAAGGTAAAATCATAACAATTAAGTCAAAATTCACTTCTAAACTAACTATAATCCAACAAAAAAAGTCTCATACAATTAGAACTAAAAGAAAAACATAGCTAAAGGAAATTTTTGGAAATTACCAAAGCTAGGGCGGCGGGAAACGACGGCACACGGCGGTAAACATCAGTGATTTGGAGATTTGGAGCTAGGGGCCGGCTTGGATTTGGAGATTTTTTGTTTTTGGTTGATGAAATCGCGACTATGGCTTAGGTTAATCGTATTGGGGTCGGGTCGGGTTGGGTTTTTAATTGAATTTTTTTTTAATGTTTTATGAAAACCGACCACTTGTGGTCGGTTTTAGTCGATTTTACCAAATATCTTTTGGAAAACCGACCACATGTGATCGATTTTCATAAAATATTAAAAAAGATATTCTAATTAGTTAACATATATCTTTTTTTTAATAAATTATGTTTTAAAAAATTATTAATCAACTAATTAATTAATTAAGTTGAATAAAATTTTACAAAGATGATAACAAAGAAAATTAAATATTTATTTCATGCCTACTTCAATTGTGATTTTACTTTATTATCCCTGATTAATTACTATAAATCATTTACGTATTAAAAATTAAAAAATATTTAATAAAAAAATTGAAATAGACATTTATGTCATGACAGTTTCAGCTGCTTCAATCGTAATTTTACTATATCATTCATAAATAATTATTATATAAGTCATTTAAGTATCAAAAAGTTAATAATATTTAATAAAAAAATAAAATAGCCATAAAATAATAAATTATTTTTTGATGTTTTTTATAAATCATTTAACTATAAAAAATTAAT
>NW_025858453.1:0-5785 GCF_002878395.1 Capsicum annuum
CATCTTTCACTGTATGTCCCTACTCACTCGTGTTGATAAGTTTGACAATGCGTCAATGAAAGATAGTGACAGACAGCGACAGCACCTTGGAGGCTGAGATGAGAATGGGGCATGGCTCTATGCACAGATGGCGACAGCATCGGCTCTATAAGTGAAGTGTTTTGTTGGCTTTCTCAATTCATCTGCGAGTAATAACTCAAAGGTATGAAGTGAATACTTCTGGCAGTGTTGTCTGAAGGTGACAGTAGCACCGGTTCTGTTAAGTTAGAATCGAGTCTTTTTGTTGGCTTTCTCAGTTCATTCGTGAGTAATAATTCAAGGGCGTAAAGCTAGTACGAGTCTAGCTTCTTTGCCTGCTTATTATGGTGGCTGTGTTTTCAAAATTTATTGATAGATAGCTTGATTTGTTGTTCTGATTTATGATATGCCACCAATTTATGATTTTGTGGACACATTGATGGTAAGATCTTCAATATCTGTAATTGGATTCTCAAGGCTGAAAGTGGTGCCTCTTAACTAGAGGTCTCGAGTTAGAACCATGCAAATGGAAAAGCGTTTAACTAGAGGTCTCGAGTTAGAACCATGCAAATGGAAAAGCCTCTAGTAGGAAGAGCATATATCCTTTAATGGACCCTACACAACACAAATCCAAATTAATCGAGTCATAGAGTTCCGATACCAAATAGTTAGATAAGAACAATGGCGAAAACATAAATTCCCTCCGTTTTAATCTTTTGTCTTACTTTCCTTTTCGTCCGTTCCAAAAAGATTTTCTTTCTTCCTTTGACAACTCTTTAGTTTCAACTTTTCACATGATATGTCTAAGACCACAAAATTAAATGATTTTTTTTGTATATCTGACATATCTTTAATTTAAGACCATAAGATTCAAAAGTTTATTTTACTTTCTTAAACTCCATGCTAAGTTAAAATCTAAGACCACAAGATTAAATTATTTTTTCGTATATTCGACATATTTTTAATTTAAGATTACAAGATTCAAAAAGTCTATTTCCTTAAAGTCCGTACTAATTTAAAATCAGACAAACAAATTGAAATTGATGGAGCATTAGGGAAGCAACAAAACAACAAATGATATGGTAATTCTAAAAAAGACATAACTACTCAAAACTTTATTTGACCAGAGAATACGGCCAACAAAAATTGATCCTATGTACACCAAAATGGCTATTTAGAATATATAGACATCTGCACAACCAATGGAAAGTTATATTTTCATAGCAGCTTCCTCTTCAGGCTCCCATTGCCAATGTTGGCATCACCTATTTCAGGAGAGTTATCGATGTCTGAAGCTTCGCGTATTACCTTGCCATGGTTTCTTGACATCTTCTTGACACGAGAGATACGTAATCTTAGTCGAGAATCATCAACTGGAACCAGTTTATAAGCCTCAGTAAAGACTGGATTCGTCAATGTGTCCTTGTCTGGTTTATTAGCTTCAGTAAAGACTGGACTAGCCATTATGACCCTGTTTGGCATCAGCTCTTCTCCTTCTGGTACTACTTTCTTCATTAGCTGCATGCAGAATGGCATAAAGCAAAATGTATAAGTTCATCGGTAGCTCATTTAACGAAGAAATCAATCGCGAATGCCTGTCACGAAACCCATTGGGATCCTACTAACTAGGTAGGCGTTTGGACATAGATTCCGTTGTATATTTGGACATGTATTTCACTTGAAAAATGTTACGAGTGATTTAGATATAGAGATTCAATACCAGACAAAGTGGTTGTATTTAACTTCACCAGACATAACTAAACGGGCAGCAGGACCATTCCTCGGAGCTGAAAAGGGAACGACATTAGAAAGGAAAAGAGGGCAGGCATCTCGGTGCACTAATCTCCAGCTATGCAAAGAGTCCGTGAAAGGGCCAAATCACAAGGGTCTAGTGTACGCAGCCTTGCCTTGCATTTCTGCAAGAGGCTGACTACATAGCTCGAATCCATAACCTTCAAGTCACATGACTGCACCACAATTACACCAACAAAAGATTCAGAGAGGTAACTTACAAAGAAAGTGAGACCCATTTTCAACCACGAGTATGACAACCCGTCCATCTTTCACTAGAAAAGATAGCGCGAATAAATTCTCTACGGTTTGCGCAAAGCATTTCCTGTTCAGTACGAGATTCTCAAGCTTAACTCTCTTCTCCTTCTTTAGGATCTGAAACATGGTTGATATGTTCTTGTCCGTATCTGTTATCTCCTCCGCGTCAAAGTCAAGCTGTGATAGAAGCAAGAAGATATACTAAATTCATAACTCAAGCAGCTATTTTATGCTGCTATTTAACACATTAACATACTACTAAATGCACACTTTAACAACATGAGAAATACAATATTACCTCCTTTGGTCAAGCACGCAAATACAGCTGTGAACATGGTCTACGGGTGTACTTATGCTGCTTAACTTCACGGTTCATTGGTCCAATCCTTCAGAATAAAGCAACAAATGAATTACATAAGAATCAAGAGCAAATGTATCGCAAACCAACTTTAAAAAGGGCAGTCCGGTGCACTAAAGCTCCTACTATGTGCAGGGTCCCGGGAAGGGCCCCACCAGATGGGTGTAGATGGGTGTATTATACGCAGCCTTACCTTGCATTTCTGCAGAGGCTGTTTCCAAGGCTTGAACCTGTGACCTCCTGGTCACATGGCAGAAACTTTACCAGTTACTCGCAAGGCTCCCTTTCTCACAAACCAACTTAACACCGCACATTACTGAAAATTGGTGAAACAGCACGACCAATTTTCTTCCAGCGTAATGTATTTGCATTCTGAGAGTGTCTTTTTGCACTTTGTGACCCATAGACTCGAAGCAAAGAGGAGCTGAACATATAAGGTGTAATACCATCAGTATTATGTGATCTAACAGAACTCACCAAAGTTCTGGCAGATCAAACAATGCCTCTGCATCGGCAACTTGCTCTCTTGGCTTTTTGACTAGCAATCAAAAACGATGACAAACAAAGTTAATGAGAGAGAGATTATAAACAATGTTTTAACAAGAACTGTTCAATTTGAAACTTTACAAACTCTACCTAATGAGTTTAAGGCCTCTCAAGGATGCAATACTAAACAAGGTAGCAACACCAAGCAATACTTCATTACATAAAACACCCTTCATTGCCAAGATTAGGCTTTTATCTCACTCCAGAAAAAAACAAGACAGAGAGAAAAACAAATAGCCCTGATATCTAAGAAGGAGCCGAGGGTCTATCAGAAACAACAAGATTAGTAACATTTGCGTATGCACACCCTGCTCAGACCCCACTTGTGGGATCTTACTGGGCATATTCTTGTTTCCCAGAAGGCCAAAGAATCTCACTTTCAACATTTTTGTAGTGTGTACAACTACAACTGCGCCATTACCTCCGTAGGAAAAAAGGGCATCCCGGTGCACTAAAGCTTCCGCTATGCGCAGGGTCAGAGGGAGGGCCCCACCACAAGGGTGTATTGTACGCAGCCTTACCTTGCATTTCTGCCAGAGGTTGTTTCCAAGGCTTGAACCATGACCTCCTGGTCCCATGGCAACAACTTTACCGGTTACTCCAAGTCTCCCCTTCCGCCGTCACCTCCGTCTAAGAAGGAAAACTAAAAGTTGTAATTTCAAAGTGAACTTTCAAAGTTCTTTGTAAAATTATTGTTCAACCATATAAGTTACTAATAATTTGAAGGTGTAATTTAGGAGACAATTTCAGGATTCTTTGAATGCTTTCAGCAAGTAGCTTACAATTCCAAAGGCGGATCAAGGATTTAAACTTAACGATTCAACCTTTGAACATTCTTAGTACTAACTCATTTTACAGTTAGAATCAAGGATTCAAATATAATACTTGTTGATACTTTACATATATTTCTACACTCAGCAACACAGCAACAACATATATATCTACAACAACAAGAAGATCATACCCACACTAATATCAAGTGGGGTCTAGGGAAGGTGTCGTGTATGCAACCTTAACCCTATCTTGCGAAGGTATATAGAGGTTGTTCCTGAAAATTATAATAACCAACAGCAATAAATCACAAGATTCTTTCTAACTTTTCAAGAAAGTTCATAACTTGATCAAATATGTAAAGCTTTCAATCATATATGCAAAATCTAGCAAATATTCCACATAAAGATAACATCTTTGACATCTATATATAGGCATAGCACAAAAAAATAAGGAAACAAAGAAAAAAAGGAAAAAAATACCTTCATTATGAGAACTTTCAATTTCTTTCATAATTTCCTTTAACTTCTTCGAATCAACACTTCCACTATCATCTTTTCCGTCTGTATACCACATCAAAAAAATAATTTTAAAAAATCTTTTTTAGAAAAGAAAAAAATAAGAATTCTTGTGCACAAAGCATCCCGCATTAGTAGAATCCGACAAGGACCGCCATGGCCTAGACAGCCTACCTAATGCAAATATAGGTTACACGCAAACAACTTTACTATTGTTGCAAAACTACCCTAGCCGTGGCCTAGAAAGTAATGCAAGCATTAATGGCTGCTTGACTGCTTCCACTTCCACGGCTTAAACGTGTGACATATACGACACACGGTGACAACTTTACCTTGTTGTTTTTACAAAATAACACGAAAAATAACACAGAACGAAAAACAAAAAGAACATTTTCCGAAATAACACAACAACAACATTACCATGGCCTAGACAACCTACCTTATGCAAATATAGGTCACACGCAAACAACTTTACTATTGTTGTAAGACTACCCTAGCATCAGTGTCGGAGCCACCTTTGCTCCAGGGGTTCTCCAGAACCCCTTCGACGGAAAATTATACTGTTTTTATATTATTTTTACATGGTTAAAAATAAATTTTATGCATATATAGTAGATATTGAACCCCCTTCGACTAGTTCGTATATATACTTCTGCATCCAAAAGCAAACAAGGGACTTCATGATCATGGACTTGAAACTACACATATTACTAATTTTCATTATCTTCGACTTTCTCTTGCATTCTTGTTAGATATTAGCTCATTTTCCATTTTCAATGAAGATATCCATCTGTACATCCAGTGCACCGTTAAAGTGCTAATAGCCTAAAGTATAGACATTCAAATAGGTCTGCACATTCCTCACTTGTGACAACTATGTGAAAGTGGTGGCACAGCAAGTAGTTTTACCTTTCACAAAAAGATATTAAACAGATCTCATCAAAATCATAAGCACTTTCCAGACATCAAGGCAAACAACATGTACAAAAATATGAAACAAGAAAACAATAGTGATATCAATAACAAATGGATAATTACAGAAGAACAGCAAATAAGCCAAAAGCGTACATCGTTTCAGAAAGAAATAGCTTCATTTTGCTATTATTACTTTTTATTGAACAACATACATAATAGATAGGAAACAAACTCAAAAATTTTATCACACAGTTAAACTGAACACGGATATCAAACTAAGGAACAACTTTGTAGGCTTTCACCCTATCAATCCAGGAAATGAAGGCTTTTTGTGAGTTCCGGAATCCCAAGAAACCATGCTCCTTGCTCTTGTTCATAGTATCCAAAGGGCAATCTCCAGCAAGCATAAGATCAACAAACCACCAAACTCCAACCTCCTCCAATTTAGTAGGCACCAATCCATTCTCCTTCACAATCTCATCCCAAACTGGGCCTTTGTCTTTCATCATCTCCGTCAATGTGCATCTCTTCCCTTCTTCATCAAACTCCGCAGCAGGTTCCAAGCCAAATTGCTCAGCCAAAACTTTCCAGAAATGCTTCCACTTGAAAA
>NW_025858454.1:0-1046 GCF_002878395.1 Capsicum annuum
GGGGTTCTGTAAGAGATTTCCAAAGCAATCAACAACCAAATGGAGCTAATTGCACTTCTGGAAGGCCTGAAGTTAGCATAAGCTAACAACCTCAATCCTCTTGAAATTAATGTTGATTCCAAAAAGATAATCCACATGCTTAAACATAAAATCTTCACTATAACCCAATCATATGCTTGTAGGTTTGTGAGAAGGGTGGGACTTCCACTGGTGAAACACTATTTTAGGGAGCAGAACCAAGAGACAGACTCTCAATCAAAGGAAGGAGCACGGATGAAATTTTTTGGCAACACCCATATTTTGGAAGTTCCGCCTATGTATGCACTAAAGCATGTCTGGGCAAACATTTTAGGAACTCAATTTAGCAGAAACATTAAACTATGTATTAACTATATGCGGATGTTTTTGAGCCCGACTGATTAGTGGGCTATGCTTGTAACAAACTGTACAATTTAATTTAATTCTCCTTCTTTACCAAAAAAAAAATAACTATAATGCTCAGAAATTTGTAAGAGTTAATTTTACTTTCTTTAATATAAATAAAAACATTAGTAATAATAATTACTAAGGATGGATGCAGTGTTTTAACACTGCATTCATTTGAACCTAACATTTTTAACTAATAGTATAAATTTATGTGCAAAATTTTACTAAAATTACAACAAATTGTATATTTGAACCCCAAACAATTTGACTATAATAATTTATTCTAGAAAAAAAAGATACCTAATGCAGTGGCAGCAAGAACAAGAAAGACCAAAAAAGTTTTTAGAGACATTGCCATTTTTCTATCACCAATAAAAAACAATGTAGTGTATATGATTTATGAGTTTTTTGGGCACACTCTCCATGTTTATATACAAGTTAGGCTAATTATAAGTATCTTAATCAAATTTTAATTTGGACCATTCTTTAAAGACTTGACATAATATACCAATAGTTAAATCTGATTTCTTAAAAAATGATAAGTATCTATCTCTATTAAAAATTTTAATTTGAATATTTCTTTGAAGACTTGATATAATATCAGTAGTTAAATATGATTT
>NW_025858455.1:0-1826 GCF_002878395.1 Capsicum annuum
ATTTTTAATGTGATAAAAATAGGAAAAATCACTCAACACAAATATTTACACATTCGATGATTAGAATCTTATGAGTTGCCTAACCCAAAACCTAGAATTTGCCTATCGACTTAACGACCTAATCATGCTACTACCGTGTTCAACAATATTCATACTTAAACAAAATTAAACCAAACAACAATAAATCAAAATTGATCATTATTCATCCTTTTAGCGATTTATCCATTCCACCCCAAATTGATTCTCAACTAATATTCCAACATAAAAAATCAACGATAATATTTCAACGATTCCCAATCAATATCATTCGACATTCATCATTTACATCACGCATAAAATAAGAGAAAAGTAGAGATGATGGCACTCAACATACGCAACCATAAAAATTAATTAAGGATAAGAATGAGATAAAGAGATGGACCTTAAATTGGGGCTTTTATTTGACCAATTGAACTGATTTCAACACGGGAGCCTCGGAACTAATGAACCACGAACGAAGATCGAACTCAAATCCCAAAATACCCAAGACGACCCCCTCCCCTATTTTATTCCGATGTTTTGCGACTCACCGGAGCTCCGATGAGCACCGGCAGTAACGAGAAAGAAAGTGGATTGCCGGATTTTGGAGAAAACTGGACTGGCGGTGCAGCTGGTTCAGTGATTTCGGTGGATTTCTAGGCGGCTTGAGCTGTTTTTGAAGTGTTGGTCGTCGGAACTGGTCGCTGATCTATCGTTAACGATGGATTTAACGACGGTGGCTCGGAATCACTGTATTAGTGTTGCCTGAGCTCCGGCGACCTCAACAGCTTACAATTCACCTCCCCGTCACCTCGAAGCTCCGGAAAACTACGAAAGGGAGAAAACTGAAGACGATTCCGATGCGTTTTCGATCAGAGATGGCTGACTGAAGATGATTCCGGCGAGTCTATCGCCGGAACAGTAAACCACTCCCAAAACCCTGCGTTCTCGCTCTCTCTGTGACTCTCTCTCTCTCAATCACTACCCTCTCTTCGTGTGTCTGATCTTATCGTTGTTGTGCTTGAAGAACAAACCAAAAAATAGAGTCCTCTTTTCTATCCGTGATTTGTTGTGACGTGGTGTATGGTTTTTGGTGAGTGAGGGTGTCTTGGTGAAGAAGAAAGAAAACCAAAAAATATTTTCTCTGTTGGTGATGGTGTATCTGAGAGCTCCCCTGAAATTATTGTTGTGTCGTGTATATATGTGTGTGTGCTCTGTATGTTTTTTGTTGTTTTCTTCTCCAAGGAATAAAAAATATGAGTGGGTAGGGAGGTGGAAGCCTTTGATTGGGTAGGTTGTTAGGATAAGATAAAATTAGTTGGGTTATTATTTTTTGTCATTTTGTGGAGGAAAAATTAAATGGGTGAGGATGGTGAGCTAAAAAATGGATAAAATTGGACTTGGGAGGGACAAAATTAGGTGTCTACAAATATTTTTCCTCATATTGAAAGTCATATCGATACCCTAGCAAAGACATCAGAGAACATAATACTCCACTTCACATGGAAGAGACAAGATAACACAACAACATATACATTTAATGTAATTTTACAGGTAGGATATGAAAAGGATGGTGTGTCTGTAATTTTAGCCTTAATCATGTTTTATAAAGATAAAAGATATTTTTAATAAACTTTTGATAAGATGAAATATATTTTTAATAGACTCTCGACATAAATAAAATCTATTAAATTCAAGTATATACGATGTTAAAAGCGAAGGAGAAGAAAACAATAGCATATGTATCAACAACAAACAAGGTAATAATAATAATAATAATAATAATAATAATAATAATAATAATAATA